>NW_007377889.1:0-89339 GCF_000475195.1 Diaphorina citri | reverse complement strand
CGGGGCAAACAACATACAGAGACACTTGTTCGAAGTACGAGAAACTAAAGTACTCGAGTAAAATAAACAGGTTCAATAGAAATCAGCGCTTTCTTCACCGTGTTGGGGAGAGGTAACTGCTCTGTTTGCAAAATCAATAGATCCATAAAGTAAATGAACAGGATACCGACATGCATCACAGGATTTGTATGGATACAAGTTCGAGATGGAGGGTTAGAATATAAGATTTATCAAACGTCAGACATATTAGATGTCCATCCACTTGTACTTTTTGCATTGGTTTTGGATCCCCATCTAAGGACTCAAAGTAAAGTTACTTTTGTACGGTATTGAAAAAATGCATACTAGCGAATCACAAAGCTCTATAGGCGGTAAACAAAAAAAGAAATTTTATGTCGCTGAAAGGGGACATTCCATTTGGCCAGTCTATAGCTTTGGTTCGCTCCTATGCTTTTTTTGCAATATCTTACAAAAATAACCTTTACCTGGAGTCCTTAGATGGGATCCGACAACCAATGCACAAAGTACAAGTGGGACATATTACATGACGCAAATGCAACCTTAAAAAGGTAATGCTAGTAATAATGAAGCCGAAAGCCTTTCGTTACACCATACAAGGTTCAACTTTCGTATAGCCCGAATTCTTTAAGATCCCGTCCCTCCGGGAATTTTTTAGCCCGTAGTTTATTCGATCATGGTTAAAGAATACCTTTGTACCTACCTAATTTGTTTAATATTCAGTTTATTATTATTCTTGATTTGATTTTTTTATTTTACTTTCATGTAATGATTTAAAATCAAGACTGGAGCCCGTTCTCCCTTTATTCCCAATATAATGTCACCCATCCATTTATTGGCCTTTCTCGGCGTAGCTTAACATAGGTAACGCTAAAACCGGTCTTAAATGATCGGCTGAAGTGTTATCTAAAACTTTCTCGCTTTGAGTTCATAGGTCGTCGCGACAAATTTCGAGATCAGAGCTCATTTGTGTGAGAAAATGTGAAAAAAATCCCCCAAAAACCAGTTTTTTTGGTTTTTTGACTCTATGGTTTTCTGGACAAAATTTGCACCACCATTTTCGTGTTCCTGGTAAAAAGACCTTTAATTTGATATATAGGTCGACCAGGTTTGGATAAGCCCTTCTATGGGGACAGACAGACCGACAGACCGACCGACAGACGACACCGAGGCGAATACAATAGTCCGTCCCTTATACCTTTTTATTACTATTGTAATAATGAAGGAAGGACGGACTAAAAATAGACATTTGAATATTTGACAAATCTTTTAATCACAATTTGTTGCCCAAAAAGTCAGAGCTTGGGAGAATCAACCTAATTCAAATCGTTTATCTAGTTATTTATTTGATAGATATCTTATCAAATCTACAAAGGTGTTTTCTCAAGCATATACCTATCTGATCTCTCTTCTAAATATTTTACAAAGCATGAAGATATGAATTATTATGAACCAATTAGTACATATTATGTAACTTTGGAACAGTATTATGTGCATAAACTAAGAGAGCTGAAAGATACCGTTTGAATAATTCTAATAGTAAAACTATTTGGAATTATGTTATGTTATAGCTTTATGGGTGTAATAATAATTATTACTAGAGCGGTATTACCTATTGAAATGTGTTATTTGGAAAAGATAAGAAAGTATATAGGTATCACGTGATCTAACTGGTACCAAGTTTGAAATATGTACAGGCGAGAAAATAAAGTTGAGAAGATGCTACGCACTTTATGTGATAAGAAAGTAAACAACATTAAATGTTACATACTTGTGTATCTATTTATTATATTCATTGAACAAACGAAGTGAATTCCATGTTTTAACTCGAAGATTTTTCATTTAGTTTGTCAGCCTGTTGTTCAAAATCATGCCAACCACTCACGCTCGGACGGTTTGTGTTATTTTAATGAAATTTGGCAAAGATGTTCACGTAAAGGACATTTTTATGAGTTCTTGTATTGAGATAGATCCGCCAAATGGAAATCACGCAGGGGCCCAAAACCTAACATCTTCTTGTTCCGCCATACCTCTCGAACTGCTAATCCAAATTTAATGAAATATGGCACACTCTTTCAATACATGATGTCTTGAGAAATGTCTGTACCATATCCATATACAAATAAACATACCTCTACTTGTACAGGTACTTCAGCATTAGTTAGTACACATTACGTTTGAAACTAGGAACAGGAACATATTTTCCTGTTCTTTATTGAAGCTCTGTGGAATTTTGTTACAATTTTATTACACTAGGTATGTATGTACTTGTACTTACTGTAAGCATAGTTTTTCAATTTTGTATGACTTCTATGTAGGTATAGTTATAGTTTCAATGGGTATTTTGTATGACTATTAGGTATTCGCATGAAATGGAAAGTCATTTCATACAAAGATGGGTCTGTACAAATACAAACCTATTCCTATTTCGTAATGCTACGAGTATACCTACAGCAGCTCGCATTTATTGCTAGTGATATTTCTAACTCTCATATTTATTTTTTATTATTATTATTATTATTATTATTATTATTATTATTATTATTATTAAAAAAAAATAAAAAATAAAAAATATGTACATATTTGAAATGAAAAGGTTATTGACCTATCAATTGCAAATAATGATAATAGGTAATGAAAAAGGAACAACAGGACAAGAGTAGTAGGTACAACAAAATGATTTTAAAGAAAGTTCTCACGGGGCTGAGTGCACCCCGTATTCCAAGCACAGAGCCGAAATTTTTTCGACTACATAATTGTGCTTTGCTGGGAAACGAACCGGGGACCTCTGGTAGCAAGCCTAGTGTGATACCTTTTCGGCCTTAGAAGTTTATAATTTAGTTCAACAATTAAATAAACAACATGGCTTTCTTCTTATCTTCTTCTTATAAAATCCTTAGCTCCACATTCCCAAGTAAAGTTCTGAAGAAAGTGCTAATCCGAGATAGCGCTTTGAAGGTACCCAGCCTTTAACGTTACATACCCTACTGGAAAGTATAAAAAAAGGTTTTATTTATTAATTAAAATAAATAACGTAAATATAGAATGATCTCTCGTGTTCTATACAAACTATGAAAAACGTAAAAAAGCTGAAAGTTTGGGAATGCCTACAAGCATGAACTTGGTACTGAAGAGTACCGTAACGAGGGGTAATATTGCATCACTTGGGAGTAACGTGGGAACACAATAAAGTTTGAATTTAGGTAATTGATTTATAATCGTTTACATCCTTATTAACGAAGGAAAAATTGAGCCTTTAATCTGTCTTGGGTGGTGATTCTGTTAACTGTTAGACCCCACCAGGACTTGAAAGCACTATCAAGGATCCTGTTTGGGCCCAGTGGGAGCCAACAAATTATAAGCAAGTAATTTTCCTTCGTGTGAGGATTTGTGTACCAAGTTTCATCAAAATCAAACTAACTGTTCATAATCACAAACAGACAAAGTTGGTTTTCCTTTTAAGTCAAATTTAATCTCAGATTGTGGCCCTGGCCATTAGAAGTCGGTCTCCGAGGCCATTCATCGTGCTCGAGCCCAAAGTTCCCCACATGAGTCCAAGTTACCCCAATCCGACCTTCACTTACGTTTCCCAGAACTCGTACGTATTTATTGGTTAAAAAAATACGAAAACGAAAAAAACGTACAAGAAATACACAGAACGAAGAAAAAAGCCAACAAAAATATGACATAAACATGCAATAAACCCGAGGGAGGGATGAGTTGGGGGGAGGGGGCCCCCGGGTGGGGAGAGGGAGGGGAGGAGGATAATTTGCCGTATCTGGCTGCGAGATCCCGTGCCCCTCTATGCCTGCCTTGGGAGATAGATCTTGAGGATTTGGGCTCCAATTCTCTGCCTGAGTTTGTACCGGTATCATCACTGCCAACGTCACCTACTGCACGGGAAATGCCTCGGGTGAGTTAACACCAGGCCAAATACTTTTACTCTGGTTTACTGTACAACTGTAGATCAAATTGTGGTACACCAATTTTATTAAATCAGGATATTGGAATTTTTAGGACCCCAAAATCAGTAACGTTTTTTTTTTTTTTTTTTTTTTTTACATTTGGATATTGCAATTTTTGGGACACCAAAATCAGTAACGTTTTTTTTTTTTTTTTTTTTTTTTTTTTTTTACATTTTATACATATTATTTATTTAGTTTTGGATAGCTTGTTTATCTGGATAGATAAGTAGATTGGATAGATGGATTGATAGGTAGATAAGTAGATATTGTTTATCAAATAATATATTTACATATTCCCTATTATTATTTGAAACAATATTGTTACCAAGGTTCTTGTTGCTTTTAATGTAACTTTGTTTTTTGTTCCTCTGTTGCTTGATATTTTTTATTTCAAAAATGTTGTGATAACTGAAAACAGCAGCATTCGTTCTTTTATTTCGTGACAGTTTTTATTCTGATTAATTTTTTTTAACGAAAAGCATGAAATCAAAACTACATAGATAAGGATACAGCGAGACAAGATAGGTAAGTTTGGTCAGTTCAACCTTTGAGTAGGTATGCAACAGTAATTTGAATTTCAACTTTGTCAATTATATCTTCTTATTAAAAATGTCTTTCCAAAGTACTGACTTTCAACCGTGAAGTGTTGGATTTGAATATTGACTGGGGCGGAAATTTTCCGTTCCCGAGGCATAGCGGTTCCGAGGTACGTACAATCTTGTATAAGTATAGGTACCTATTTACTATGTAGGTAATGTAGATAAATAAATACATAACAACAATAAACCTACACAAATACCGCAAGATGCAGAAACTTTTTTTTGCAACTTGATTTTTCTTTTCTACTTGAACAATAAACTGAAAACTTTGAACTTTTTCCCATTTTGCATGATGTACTTTAAATTTTAATTTGTTCTCCATTCCGCGCTAAGTCTTCAAGTTAGGGGTTTCCAAAATTGTTCACGCTGTGGGGGTCCCTTTTTCCGTAGCAATGAAAAATCTACTCCATTGGGCTCTACGGGTCTGTGTGAAGTAGTATGTCCAATGTCCATCCCATAGTGTCCCCTCATCAGATGGGAGAGAAGAGATACAATACCTAATTCCATTTAGGTTATGGGTCAACATGAGAACACCAGAAAGTAACCCGTAGAAACATTCACAAGCTAGATACGAATGCAAATATATTTGGTCGATAGTGAGAATCAAACCGGGAACCATGCCACTATGTGAGGTTGGGCAATCTAGGGGGACAAAAATATTTTTGACCTTTTTTTCTGGTTAAAACTATCGTGCTCTTCTCAAATGTGCAAGGAGAGAATCTTTTGAAGAATTGGGTCCGGGGTTTGTAACCTTCCTAATATGCGGACCACGCTGGGGCACAGTTTAGTTACCCCTGGTCCCATGTTTTCGTTACCACAGACTAATTACGTTATCAGTACTAACCTAGCGCCTGGCTATGCAACCCGCAATGTTCTCATGTGCTTTGTGTTGTATAACTTGAGCTGTGAAGTGAGAAGTGAGTGAAGTTAACGTTCTTGTAAAATTCATTAGAAAGTGTTAAACACTCATTTTTTTTTTTTTTTTTTTTTTTTGAAAGAATGTTTGATAGGCACTAGAATTTCTTAAGCGCCGATATGCTTTCAACTTGGAACATACCACATTGCTTTCGAAAGCCGAAGTAATAATGATCGTAATGGAAAAATTCCAACGTAAACGCAGTACATTATACAGGGTGAACATGAAAAACGTAACCAAAAGCCTAGGGTAGATTCCTGAGGTCATTTCCAATAAAAAACATTCTATAACTTTTTTCGTATCTCGCTTGGTTTCCGATATCTGACCGGTTTATTAAGGGAAAGTCGTGTATTTTAAAGAAAAAACAAAATGGCGGATATCTCGAAAACTAAGCGACATACGTAAAAAAGTTATGGCATGTTTTTCATTGAAAATGACCTCAGGAATCTACCCTAGGCTTTTGGTTACGTTTTTCATGTTCACCCTGTAGATTTCTACTACTACTGGAATCTATTTAGAATTTAGAGTTGTTAAAGCTTGAGTAAAGGTATGTTATAGGTTTACGTACAGCTATAGGTATGTAAATGAATACCTAATTACCTATATCTCTTGTCTCGTCAATTGAGAGGGGTTTGTGCTACTTCTTCATTTTATAACGTCAAATAAAATAGTAATGAAAAAAGGCTTGAAGCTTTTTCACGGTTATTATTATTATTATTATTATTATTATTAAAAAAAAATAAAAAATAAAAAATATGTACA
The DNA here is from genome assembly GCF_000475195.1 of Diaphorina citri. Classification (NCBI taxonomy): domain Eukaryota; kingdom Metazoa; phylum Arthropoda; class Insecta; order Hemiptera; family Psyllidae; genus Diaphorina; species Diaphorina citri. The sequence goes on along the minus strand of NW_007377889.1, from coordinate 83,079 downwards.
TATTTGAAATGAAAAGGTTATTGACCTATCAATTGCAAATAATGATAATAGGTAATGAAAAAGGAACAACAGGACAAGAGTAGTAGGTACAACAAAATGATTTTAAAGAAAGTTCTCACGGGGCTGAGTGCACCCCGTATTCCAAGCACAGAGCCGAAATTTTTTCGACTACATAATTGTGCTTTGCTGGGAAACGAACCGGGGACCTCTGGTAGCAAGCCTAGTGTGATACCTTTTCGGCCTTAGAAGTTTATAATTTAGTTCAACAATTAAATAAACAACATGGCTTTCTTCTTATCTTCTTCTTATAAAATCCTTAGCTCCACATTCCCAAGTAAAGTTCTGAAGAAAGTGCTAATCCGAGATAGCGCTTTGAAGGTACCCAGCCTTTAACGTTACATACCCTACTGGAAAGTATAAAAAAAGGTTTTATTTATTAATTAAAATAAATAACGTAAATATAGAATGATCTCTCGTGTTCTATACAAACTATGAAAAACGTAAAAAAGCTGAAAGTTTGGGAATGCCTACAAGCATGAACTTGGTACTGAAGAGTACCGTAACGAGGGGTAATATTGCATCACTTGGGAGTAACGTGGGAACACAATAAAGTTTGAATTTAGGTAATTGATTTATAATCGTTTACATCCTTATTAACGAAGGAAAAATTGAGCCTTTAATCTGTCTTGGGTGGTGATTCTGTTAACTGTTAGACCCCACCAGGACTTGAAAGCACTATCAAGGATCCTGTTTGGGCCCAGTGGGAGCCAACAAATTATAAGCAAGTAATTTTCCTTCGTGTGAGGATTTGTGTACCAAGTTTCATCAAAATCAAACTAACTGTTCATAATCACAAACAGACAAAGTTGGTTTTCCTTTTAAGTCAAATTTAATCTCAGATTGTGGCCCTGGCCATTAGAAGTCGGTCTCCGAGGCCATTCATCGTGCTCGAGCCCAAAGTTCCCCACATGAGTCCAAGTTACCAAAAAGACCTTTAATTTGATATATAGGTCGACCAGGTTTGGATAAGCCCTTCTATGGGGACAGACAGACCGACAGACCGACCGACAGACGACACCGAGGCGAATACAATAGTCCGTCCCTTATACCTTTTTATTACTATTGTAATAATGAAGGAAGGACGGACTGAAAGGCATCCACTCTTATTTTTTTTTTATTATTATTATTATTATTTTTTTTTTTAACCAAAACCAAATGTCAGCCCAAAGCAATAGGGTCTGATTGAGAGGCTGACGAAAAACGCTGACTCCGTCTGAACACGGGAAAAGTCAAAGAAAAGGGAAGAAGAAGAAGAAGAAGAAGAAGAAGAAGAAAACGTGGTCAAATATGTACTTACGAGTAAATTTATGAAATTGAAATTTCATGCCTCTCCTCTTCACTTCATCCGATAGATAGGGAAAACCAAGTGAAAGCAGAAAATAGCTGTACAGATACAGATACCAATGCTAGAGATATCATGTGAGGAATAGGGCATAGACCTCTAAGCATGAAGATAGTAGTATTAGCTATAGTTATAGACATAGTGATAGTAAGTTTCGACTACCTGTGTGTTATACTCGTATGCTATTGACATAACTCACGCTGTAACTATGGTGCTGCTTTTGGGATTGAGTTATACGGGGTGTGATGGCGAGATTTTCAAAATTATTACATTAAACACAGGAGTGACATTAAAGTGAGCAATAGATCAGTTCCGCTTACTTGGGTGATGTTTCAAAGTCATAGAGCAGGAAAAATGAGGACTAACGGAATTTTTTTTCTTCTACGACTTCTAGATCCCCAAAATCGATTAAAAAATGCCGGTAAATCGTGAACTTTGATGTCACGGCATACGCTCCCGTAGGCGATGACGTCATAATTCATTACTCCCGCTTCCTTTGTTTGTGCGCAAACGTTTCTGCGCATTTCGACGTGAAATCTGACGTCACAACCCTTTCAACTTTTTCATTTGAACGGCAATTAAAAATTGAATTTTCGAACACAGTTATTTTTTCGGAGTTTTGACCTCAGATTTGGATTTTTCCCAACTTTTTACATTGGAATCGACCATTTATTCCATTGGGCACTGATCTTGTCACCAGACAGGAGGGTCAGTTCTCAGTTTGAACTCGACGATTCATTTAGGAAAGAGGTAAGGATGATAATCAGATAAACCCAACACCCAATAGTCAATGAAGGGATACAAAAACTGTTGGACTACTCTATACTAGTGACAGTCAAAACTCTTTACTCTCATTAGTGATTACTCCGAGTGAAATACAGAATATTGCGACGAATATAATCAAGCTTAAATCATTCCTCCCCTCATTGCCCGAATATTGCCGAATGATTTCAGCCTCACGATCGTCTGAAGGACAAGATGGATTACTCTCTACGTGACTACGAGGACACGCCCCTAGGCTCCACCTCCCATGGCGTAGACTCCTCCCATTTGTTACGTCAGAATTCTGATCTGCAGCGGAAGTTAGATGAGGAGTCGGTCATCAATAGGAAGAAGCTTGAGGCTTACCGAACCTCGCAACAACAGCAAGCCGCCCTAGTCAGCAAGCTGCAAGCGAAGGTTAGTTGTGTATTCAAGGATTACCTGCCTTTTTGAACCTATGTGTATTGGAACAGCAAGCCGCCCTAGTCAGCAAGCTGCAAGCGAAGGTTAGTTGTGTATTCAAGGATTACCTGCCTTTTTGAACCTATGTGTATTGATGGTTAAATGCCTAACTTGTGTATCGGAAGGTTAAGTTAGATTGTTTTCCGGTGAGATCATCTATCAGGCTGTTATGTTTCAACCTGCTAGCGGCTCCTCAGTTGCCCTCACGAGGCTGAGCACCCCTAAATAGACACGAGCACGTGATCTGTTTCAGCAAAATTGGCTTTCAGCTCTCAGTTCAAAATGTGATTCTCAATGGCGGTTTTCTCCCAAAACTGTCTGTGTATCCGACGGCTAATGTCTACTGTGGGTTTCACATCATATTTTGTTTCCTCTCAGTTGTTACAGTACAAGCAGCGCTGCAAGGAGTTGGAGTTGGAGCGTGAGGCCCCCTCTACTTCCTCCTACCTGGGTCCCCTCCCCTCTACCCCCCTACCGTCTGCATTAGATGCGGCTCAAGCACATCTGAGAGAAATGAGAGAGGAGAGGATTCAGGATTTGAACACTGCCCTACGCCGCCTTGATGATGAGAGACGAGAGTAAGTAGTGAGATTTTGTTGTATTCAATGTTGATCCATTCTTGGACACTTTTCCCAGGCTAAATCAAGAGGTTGAGTGCGACTTTTTGCTGTGAGATTGAGTGCGAAACCGGGATTTTCTACCCCTAACTGGGAACAAACGGGAATAAACAAGCAGAAATTGCCTAAATTTAAGGATTTCTGTTCTCCTTAGTACCTACTTAGTACATGATGAGATAAGACGACCTAGAAAGCAGAAATTTTGCAGGAAGGTGTCTTTTTAAGCATTAATAAAGGGGAATATCTGAAAACCGGGAATTTCTATCTGTATTTGGGATAAAACGGTACTAAACAGGAAAGCATGCCTATGGATGGATGCCTCGGTAACTCATACCTACCTTTGAAGTGTAAAAGTTATTTTCTATATTTGTATTAATCTAATATGACTGTTCATAAACTAATCCATCATGACTTATTGGTCTGATTCGACAGAAATGAGAAGCTGCGTAAGATGAACTCGGTATACAAGGAGCAGCTGGATGAGGCTCATCATACTAACGAGGCTCTCACTAATGATCTGGAGAAGTTAACTACCGACTGGACGCATCTTAGAGAGGAGATGGCTATGAAGGAGAAGGATTGGATTGAAGAGGAGCAGGTAGGATTATTATTTTCTTCAAGAGGTTTGATAGAGGGAACTGCAACTGCTAATAAGAGAAAGCCAGCCGTTCCAAGAACGAACATTATCTATTCAGGATAAATAGTTTGGCTTTTGTCTCTTTGTTTGATTGTTTCACAATAACTTTCAACGGGTTACTTTCTGGTGTTCTCGTGTTGACCCAGCACCTAAATGGGAAGTATTGTGTCTCTTCTCGCTCATCTGATGAGAGGCATACTACGGGATGGGTATGCTACGACACAGACCACAAGCGTCTAATGTAGCAGTTGTTTCATCGCTACGAAAAAAACGGCGGTGAAACACTCATCTTTTTAATAATAATAATAATAATAATAATAATAATAATAATAATAATAATAATAATAATAATAATAATAATAATAATAATAATAATAATAATAATAATAATAATAATAATAATAATAATAATAATAATAATAATAATAATAATAATAATAATAATAATAATAATAATAATAATAATAATAATAATAATAATAATAATAATAATAATAATAATAATAATAATAATAATAATAATAATAATAATAATAATAATAATAATAATAATAATAATAATAATAATAATAATAATAATAATAATAATAATAATAATAATAATAATAATAATAATAATAATAAACTCGAACAGTTTGTCTGATTTTGTTTAATTTTTCTGGTTTTGAACCAGCACTTAATAAATGGGAAGTATTGTCTTTGAACCAGCCCTTAATAAATGGGAAGTATTGTCTTTTCTCGCCCATCTGAGAGGCATAACATGGATTGATTAAAACTGTTTGGATACTGGTGGACTTTACATTTCTGTCTATTCTGTCCATATTGATTGACTCTACCTTGCTGTCTATTCTGTCCCTAGTATTTCAACGACTACTACTCCTCGGAACATGCCCGTCTGTTAGCTCTATGGAGAGATGTAGTAGATATAAAGCGATCCTTCACTGCCATGCAATCCGCTACTGAGCAGGATCTCAGCAAGATCCGATCTGATCTGAACCAGTCTACGAGACAAATGAGTGGCGCTTGTAATGGTTTGGTAGCGCTAAGTGCTGGATCTAGCGCTACTAATGCGGTAAGAGACAAACGTTGCGCTTCTAATTGTTTGTTATAGTAACTTTATTTAGTTTAGTGCAATAGTCCTAAACTAAAATTGACGCGGCACATAAGGGATCAGGAAGAGACCGCCTTAACATAATAATAAATAACTTTATTTAGTTACCCTAGGTTACAAGATTAGATAACTTATATACACACTTTCCGTGTCCGGGAAAACCAGTGTCAACGTCAAATCATAACGTATAGAAAAGGAAGTGTGGAAACTCGACAACTAACTAACTTGCACTCCAGAAACTTCTTTTTGGGACAACCTTCAACAAATTTTGCCTGGGCTTTGTTATTTTCCAGTAGTTTAGTAACCTGCCATTAAAATGGGTTTGAAATTTTGAAAGCATTATTTTTCGATTCCCCAGGAAAAGGATAAACTGGTGAAAGAGAATTCGGAGCTCAAATCCCAAGTGACTGTCTTGAAGAGTGAAAACAATGCAATGGCTAACGAAAGCAAACAGAAGGAAGAGAGAGTGGAGGAACTACTCAAACGTATTCACACCTTGGTAAGAGTAAAGTCCCAGTAAGTAGTGCAGTTGTTAAGGAAATGGAATGACAATTGGAGGGGCTATTTTGTTAAAGAAGAATATTCATAAAAACAAACTTGAAATTTTTGTCCTGACAGACTAACATTTTTCGGGTAATTTTGCTTGATCATATTCTTTTCATATTTCATGCTGTACATATTAATCTTTCAATTTTATCAAAGTATTTAATATTCTTATTGAATTCTGTTTCTAGGAGGCTAGAGTAGAGGAAGCAGATCAGAATGTACTTCTGGTAGAGGAGATGCAGCAAGAGTTAGAGTTGCTACAGAATACATTGCGAGATATTGCTCGGGCAGTCATTCAGGATGCAGAGGGCAAGGATGTAATATCCTCTGTTATGCAACCTCATGTACATCTGAGTCAACCTGGTGTACCACCTAGGTAGGAATTAGTGGTTCTGTGAACTGTAGACCTCACTCGGATTTTTTTTGCCTAAGCTGAGACTTTGCCTAAATAGGTGACACTACAAAATACACATGTGTACATCAAAACAGAAATAAAAGTAAAAGTATCTACACGTCTTATGTAGGTAGCTATATCTAAAAAAAGAGGTGACACATTTTGAGTACTTCTTCTTCTTCTTCTTCTTCTTCTTCTTCTTCTTCTTCTTCTTCTTCTTCTTCTTCTTCTTCTTCTTCTTCTTCTTGTACTTCTTCTTCTTCTTCTTCTTCTTCTTCTTCTTCTTCTTCTTCTTCTTCTTCTTCTTCTTCTTCTTCTTCTTCTTCTTTAAGAATACTTATAAACCTGTAAATCACTCTAAAGAATCAAATTGAAGAAGGGTTGATTTTGAACCTTAAAAAAAAAAAAAACAATAAATGTGTAGATTTACTACACATCACATGCCATTAGAGAAAGTGTTGGGAACATGAGGAATTTAATAACAACGGAGGTTTAAGTGGAAGGTACCCATTAGGTGATATAGCTTGGACGATCTCTACCACCTAACCCTTAAGCTGCTGGATTTAGACGACATAAGTCAATCTCGTTTCGTGTAAACTTACACTAGAAGTCGAATCATCAAATTTGTTTACCCTTAAACGCTATCTATTCGCAGGCAGTGCGTTAGTCCAAGTTCCGGTTATGTATAAGACGTGGCCAAATTCTTAAATAAATGATAAAATTCCATGTCTCGGTCCATGGTTGAACCCGTGACCTCATGTTTACCAGGCCAGCGCAGCGCCTTGACCACTACACCACCGCGGCAAATCTAAGCTTCCAACTCTCCAATCCAGAAGTCTTCCAGCTAGAAGATCTACAGCTCTACTACTTGGGAATTATAATGTGTTCCTTCCAGGAGTGCCTGAATTTGTAGATTCTAATGTGGACTGAGCCACAGGCGAAAACTTTATCCTTGATCTCTTCTCCTCTGATTACAGATACCGTCTAGACCGGCTCCTCTGAAGCGACACGCGACGTTTAGTGCTCGTCCTTCTACTTCCATCAAACCTAGTGTTACATTTAGGAAAGAGGTAAGGAAAATTTTAAAAAAAAAAAAAAAAAAAAAAAAAAAAAAAAAAAAAAAACATGTTGTTAATACATAGGATGTCTAATATAAACCTGACAAATAAACCCTGGAGGATGCTGCGTTTCAAGAACATTCTACAATTTCAAACTCATGCGACCAACCCTTGCCTGTCTAATTGTGTACCTACTATTCACATTTTAATTTCATAGAATAAATGTCAAATTTTACGTTCCAAATAACTACGAGTTTTTTTTCTATATTTCTGGATGTAGGTCTTATTTCCGTCAAATGTCGTTCCTCCTATTATTTAATCCAGTCGGATTAACTTTAATCTCAAAGAGTAACCCGGAATAAACCTGAACGCAAAGTAGTGCGCTAAGCCAAGTTCCACAGGGGTCTGAGCTCCCCAGTATAATGACGTGACGTGATTTCATAACCCACCCCTTGGCGTTTGTAAAACAAATAAATTAGGAAATGGAAAACCTATTTGAAAACCTTACCTAGCATATTTTACATAGATATACACTGAGCAAACTGAGCATGTCTCACGCTTATGTTTATAAAGATGATTTAAGTAGTATATTGACGATGTTTTCATGGTTTAGGGGGTTTTCCTATCTCTAATAGTTTTACTTTGACTATTGATCATATAGGGTGATACAAAAGTCCCATGACAGCCCCCTATTCATCATTAAAGTTGAGCAACGTTGCATGTGTTTGGTATCCGGATAGGAGGCCATGAGTAATCATATGCTGCTTTCTTTTCCCGGCTCCACTCAGACAGGGAGAGGTTAATATGAGGAGGCAGGTACTTTTAGGCCGAATGGAGGTAAACCCCCGTCACAAAACGTTAAACTCTGCCCAAGCTGCTCCTAAAACGTTAAGCTGTGCATAGCTTTAGCAATTAAATGTTGAAGTTGATATCTGGGCGCACGGTAGTGCGCCAGGCCAAGTTCCAGCAAAGCACTACTGTGTAATCTTTACAGGAACCATTTCACCCGGTTTTTCACACTCTGTAATTCTGAGTGTCCGTGAGACATGGGTGACCATCTGGTCTGGATGAGATTGTGCTTGCTTTCCGTGTCCGTGAGACATGGGTGACCATCTGGTCTGAGTGAGATTGTGCTTGCTTTCCGTGTCCGTGAGACATGGGTGACCATCTGGTCTGGGTGAGATTGTGCTTGCTTTCCTTGTCCGTGAGACATGGCGGCATTTCGGCCGCTTTTTGGCGGTTTTCGGTGTAGTTCAATACAATATCTCGAGAACGTATAAGCTAGAGACTTGAAATTTGGTATGTAGTTCACAAATGTGACAAGGATGCAACACAAAACGTTTGGTTAAGATAGGTGCTGCGGTTGGCGGTATTTTGACCGCATTTTGGCGGTTTTCAGCTATATCGACTAAACGGTTAGAGATATTGTAAATGTTACAACAAAACACCCAAATAAGCCCCATTCAATAGGATAAGGAAAGTCGTGTGATGTTCACACCAGATTTTTATTATTATTGGATACTTGTGTTTTATTCCCGAGGTAGGAATTCCATACCTCGGCTGGGATTGAACCCACGCCCTCCTGTTTACCAGGCGAGCGCCTTGACCACTACACGACCGAGGCAGGTATGCTTATTTATGTTAGTGCTTAGTAATGCTTATTTATGCTGATCCAATATTAAAGAGTCCCTTTAGAGTAGGACTAGGCTACAATACAATACGAGGTCAAATTATTATATAATATAAAGAATAAAGTTCCATACCTCGCCGGGGATTGAACCCATAACCTCTTGTTTACAAGGCGAGTGCCTTGAATATTATAGATAGCTTGATCAATCATATCTTACAAACGTGCTGCCTCACTTGGAATATAATGTAACCTTTCCCTCCTCCTTCTTCTATTCTATTTTCTTTCATCCTATTATGTCCTATTCCATTCTATTATTTACAGACCAAGCTAGCTACTCATCGTGAACAACTGCACACAATGAAGAAACAATACGAGTCAGCAGATGAGTCTCAATACAATATGAGTCAGCAAGTCACCAGTCTAACTTCTCAGTTGGATCAGACCAAGGCGCAATTAGCGCAGGTGGGGCGCGAGAAGGAAGCGCTGGTGAAGAATATTGAGATGTTGCGAGTTGAGAAATCCGCGCTCGAGAAGAACAAGCGAGAGATTAATGAGATGGTAAGTGAAGCCGTATTTACAGCTGGATTTTTAGCTAAATCCCCTTTAGGGGTGAGCTATTCATTTCTTGGCAAAGTCACAACTTTGGGTCGGGGTTGTATTTTTTGGGTCACTAGGAAGCTACGTATTCACTATGAAAACTAATTTTGATATATATATTTATATACTAGTCGAAATTAGTCGCTTCGCTCCGCTTTTATTAATAACAACAGATCTATTACTAAAAGTAGCGGCCGGAGGCCGAAATATATTTGTTATTTATAAGTGTAACATAGCTAGCTTTGCCAGCGGCCGTAGACAGATCAGATAAACACATATGATTTTATGGGCATGAACAAATAACACATATTTTTACCCTGTTGCAAAATTACCAAAAATCACATCATAGGTACCTATAACTTCAATTTTTATACGAAATACCCAACCTCATTACCACACCGGGGATTTAGCTTTACTAACTGTGATGCGTTAGAATTTTTACTATCCACAATTGCGGAGAACGCAGCTTTGCAAAGAAGACAAATCTTACGTATGAATGGGTAACCTACAATTTGGTATGATATGATATGATCGGTCAATTATACTTCTCACATAATTATGTACTATGCATTGCTATAATTTTCCTTAGATAACCTAACATGTATTGTTGTGATAATTTATGCTCCACTTCTCACCCCGCAGGTTGAATCACTCAACAGCAATTTGGACAAAGTTCAGAAGAATAACTCGAGATTATCCAAGATAAACGAATCTCTACAGAGTGAGAAGCTATTCCTTCAGAACGAATTGGATCGAATTAATTCCGATATGGATGCCAGGTAAGGGATTTACTCGTCATTAATTTGAGGTTGATAAATTATTCGATATAATATGGTGGTGAGGCTAAACAAAGAAAAGTTCAAAGATAGAATATGCTGGAGAGGCTTTGTACACGTCGACCAATTTCTGGAACGCCTTGAGATTTGATGATGAAATTATTCGATGGGGACCAATAATAAAGGATAGAAATCCGATTTTCAAGAGAAAAAAATTCTAATAATTTCAAAAGCAGATGATATAAAGGAGATTCTGAATAGGTATATAAATTTTCTCTGCCAACCCACATCTTGAAATCGTCGTTAAAATTCGACATCACTTTGAAAATCACCCCATGATTCCTCCATGAAAATTTCCCTTTGAAAGATTTTCTAATACCCTTATATGTTTTCATCTCTATATAGAGAGGTAGAACTACGCGGCAAGGAAGATATGAACCGCAGACTTCGTGAAGATTTACTCATAGCTAATGAAGATCTGAAGAATGCAAAACTAGCCAAGGAACTACTTGAGCAGAATAAAGAGGAAATGCAAACCCTACTGGCACATATTGAAAAGAGCAAAGGTGAGTGGAGGTGTTTTTTGCGTAAATTTGAAAAACTTATTTTAGTTATGTGATTAGTTATTGTTAAGATGGTCACTTAAAGGAAGAATAAAGAAGAGACCGTTTGCTGAAGCCGATATATTGTAAACCTATTCCTCTTTGGAGTCAGTGCTGCTATCAGCTGTATGCCGTCAGTGAATCCAATTTCCGTATCTCTGACTCCACTTTTATATCTTTGTTTTGGCATCAAAAATTATAATACACAGGTGCGGGAATGCTCCATCTAGGAAAAAAAATCTGGTGTGAACACACCGGTATATCACACCAAATTTCATCGCTTTACGACAAACCGTTCTTGAGATATTTTGTATACATCCTTTTCCACGAAACGAGGGTTAAGTAACAATGACTTTGATTAATATCTGGATGGGTGATTTTGAAAATTTGGACCGATTGCAATACTTTCTCATTACCTTGTATAGGTTCCCTATACGTAAGGGTAATAGAAAGTAATACAATACATGATCAAAGGATGGTCATATCAGAATTCCATCCCCCGTCATAGTTTAGCAGGAAAGGCATTTTTGGTGTTCCTTGCAAGAAAAGAGATTTTCTGATGAAGACATCTAAGCCAACTGTTTGATAAAGGTTTCCTACGTAAACATGCTGTAACTTCGGGTAAATCTAATCACGCGTGACGTGTTCTGTCGTTTCAAATGCACGAAATTATGATGATTTTAACCCTACTAGCCTGGAATGTATCCTGCTCTCTTGTGAGAATCGGACTTGAGTCTTGGTATCTGATTTGTATTCACAGGTGATGTAGAGGCTGAGATGGAGAGATTACTACTGGACAGATCTGATATGAATGAACAGATCAGCAAGTATGAAGTTCTCATTGCAAGCTTGGAAGCTGACAAGCGTGCTCTCAGTGAAAATAACAAGAAGGCAAGTTGTAATTTGATATCTTTACGCTTAGCGTTTGAATCTCTTTACACCTAGTGTTTGAATGTCTTTACTTTGGATAAATTACTCAGCTTCATGAGGATATTTCAGGGGAAAGCGATTTGGTTTCTACAGCGAAGGATGACTAAAGCCCAAAACGAAACGAAATCTTTTATTGGATGAAATGTAAAATAAACGGTTCCTAGTTCTTAGGTCTTCAAACAGGCATCCACAAATCTAGGCGCGGTTTTCACCAAACGGTTAGAGATATCCAACCCCGAAGCCCCCGGGGGTGGAGGGGGGCGTGTAAATACACGCGATGACGTCATAATTCATGACTCCCGCTTCGTTTGTTTGTGCGCAAACGTTTCTGCGCATTTTGACGTGAAATCTGACGTCACAACTTTTTGAACTTTTTCATTAGAACGGCAGTTAAAAATTGAATTTTCGACCTTTAAAAGTTACTTTTTCGGAGTTTTGACCTCAGATTTGGATTTTTCACAACTTTTTTCGTAGGAATCGACCTTGTTATTAATAATATTTTCCCAACTGCAACTCCTCCATTATCAACGCATCACTCCCCTATGTTCCTCAGATCACAATAGAAGCCAATGATAAGGAGCTGCAGAGATTACAGGAACAACTGGCATCACTCCGTAGCGACAAGGAATCTCTAGAAGCCATCTTGTTCGACACTCAATCTCATCTGGAGCAATCTGATGTGAAGAAAGAACAGCTGGAGCATGAAGTACAGGAGCTACTGGTCAAACAGGTGAGACAATGGGGAGGTTGTGGGTTCGATTCGCAGTAGAGTGGAAGTTTTTTCAGCTGTGTTTTGGATTTTGGGTTATATTCTGCCTTGCCTAGTAAAGTCTAACTTGTATTGTATAAAGCATTTTAATATTTCAGTTTTTGATTCAGTGGACAAGTACTAGGAGGATTTTATCAAAACTCATGTAAGTACCTTGATCAATATTAATATGATCATTTTTGCAATGAAATAATACTCCGCAATACCAATTAGAAAAGGGGTTTTACCCAAAACGAGTCTAAACAGGATCGGGGTCTCCTTGCATAATATCCTTCATTTATTATTCCATCCTGTTTTTAACACATATCTATTTTGCTGTTTAGGAGTCACTCAAAGGCCAAGTGGTTCGTCTCAACAAGGAGCTAGAAGATACTGAGAAGAGAGCTCAAGAGACCAAGGCCAGTCTAGTACAACAAGCTAGTGGTTTAGATGCTGACTATCAAAACCAAATCAGCAACCTCAAGAAACAAAACGAGGAGTGTGTGACTAAGCTGACTGAGGAGAAGGTGAGTGCTGATTATAACATTTCACATCAGCAACCTCAAAAAACAAAACGAGGAGTGTGTGACGAAGCTGACTGAGGAGAAGGTGAGTGCTGATTATAACATTTCAGATCAACCTCAAGAAACAAAACGAGGAGTGTGTGACTAAGCTGACTGAGGAGAAGGTAAGTGCTGATTATAACATTTCACATCAGCAACCTCAAGAAACAAAACGAGGAGTGTGTGACTAAGCTGACTGAGGAGAAGGTAAGTGCTGATTATAACATTTCACATCAGCAACCTCAAGAAACAAAACGAGGAGTGTGTGACTAAGCTGACTGAGGAGAAGGTAAGTGCTGATTATAATATTTCACATCAGCAACCTCAAGAAACAAAACGAGGAGTGTGTGACTAAGCTGACTGAGGAGAAGGTAAGTGCTGATTATCCCTCGTAGAAAAAATACTCTGCTCAATTTCTTGATTTTCTGCGAGGGTCGGTACTATGGTCAAGGAAAGTTTTCAACCAAAAAATTAAAAATATCATTATATATTATGTACATCGTCGAGGTTTCGTATACTTACTGAAATAGAAAGTAAAATGAATAATGTTGATTTGATCTCTATTCTCTACGTTCAGGAACAAGTCCGTGCTGCCCTGGAGAAGAAGTTACACGCTACCGTGAAACAGATCACGGAGGAGAAAGATTGCGAGCTATCCCGTCTACAAGCTAACCTATGTCAACTACAATCCCACATAGACAAGATATGCCAACAGCATGAAGACGCCTTACTACGGGCTGAGGGCGATAAGCAACAAGCATTGCTTATAGCACAACAAGATCAGAAGGCAATACAGGATAGACTGAGTCAGGTGCTGAAGGAACTGGAGGAGGAGAAATGTACATTGGATAGAATCAAGAGGGAATCAGCAGGACGGAGTGAACAGGTAAACACAACTCAAGTTATTGCTTACTTACATCCTTGGCAACTGGCCACGTACACCGTAGTTGGTAATACCAACTCAAGTTATACCGTTTCAAAAATGATCAGCCAGCCTAGTAAGCTTGGAAGGCAGGCAGGCGCCTGCTTAGAAAGCACTACCCTAACAAAGCATTTTAGGTTGGTTAATTATTGTTGCCCTTACGTGACATTTTGTGGTTGACAAAATGTATGGATTGGCTCGCTTACCGTTAGTCAACAGTTCCCCAACCAACGCCAAATTTCGAGATCAGAGCTCATTTGTGTGAGAAAATGTGAAAAAAATCCCCCAAAAACCAGTTTTTTTGGTTTTTTGGCTTTATGGATTTCGTGATCCTGGTAAAAAGACCTTTAATTTGATATATAGGTCGACCAGGTTTGGATAAGTCCTTCTATGGGAACAGACAGACAGACTGACAGACTGACAGACTGACAGACTGACAGACGACACCGAGGCGAATACAATAGTCCGTCCCTTATACCTTTTTATTACTATTGTAATGATAAAGGAAGGACGGACTAAAAAGTGGTTTTTAGCCCATGGTCTGTACAAGCACTACCCTAACAAAGCATTTTAGGTTGGTTAATTATTGTTGCCCTTACGTGACATTTTGTGGTTGACAAAATGTATGGATTGGCGCGCTTACCGTTAGTCAACAGTTCCCCAACCAACGAAGAGATGGGCCAACCATTCTCCCAACTATGAGCCAACCATCGATGTTGTTAGGGTATGCCGTGGGTTCGATTCCCTTCCATTGTGAACTTTCTTCTTCTTTTTAATACTGGAGGAACTTATACCTACGCTTCTATTCTCTTCAGGACCGTAACACCATCAACACTCTGCGTGAACAATTGAATCGAACCGTGGCTAAACTGGAAGAACTGAAAACCAGAACTGAAGAGGAGAAGGCTATTCTGGAGAGGAAAATAAGTGACCTGAAGAGCGAAAGGGAAGCTTTGGTGACGGAAAGTGAAGAACTGAAAGTGCAGCTACATCTGAGTGAAGATAAAGTGGACACTGTACAGGCACAACTATTGGAAACTGCTAGACGACTCAAAGAAGGTATGGGTTTGATGATAGAGCTAAAGGATATACCAGTTGCTTAGGTGAGGTTTCAAATTCAAAGAGCAGAAAAAATGAGGAACTAGGGAATTTTTCTTTTTCTTCTACGACTTCTAGATCCCGAGATAATTCGATTTGAATTTTCTACCTTTTAAAGTTACTTTTTCGGAGTTACCTCAGATTTGGATTTTTCACACCTTTTTACGTAGGAATCGACCTTTTACGTCATATTTTTTACCCAATGGAACAGTTTCCTTAAAAAATTACAGTACAATCGTAGATCTGAATTTGACCACACGAACCACTTCTACTGAAGTAGTGAAGACAACAGCTCTAAGCCCTTTTTACTCTCATTTAATATTTCGTATCCCATAATCTCTTTCTTTATCTAAATAATTTACATTCTAACTAACTTAACATTTCAGCGGAGAATGTGGGTGAATCTCTTCGTAAGGATCTCCTAGATACAAAGACACATCTGGCAGATAGTAACTTTGAGAAGGACAAATATGCCAAGTCTAACAAGGATCTGAGAGAGATGGTGAAGAAAGTGGAGAGTGAGAAACGAGACCAAGCGAGAACCATTGACGAGGGATTGCAGAAAATAGCAGGTAACTTAAAATATAATTACATATGTACATTACCTTAAATGGGAGAAACCGTGAAGCCTAGAATACACACCTATATTAGCAGGTAAGGGAGAAACCATGAAGCCTAGACAGTGTATAGCATCCCATTAAAAAGGTAGGTAGATCATGTGCAAAAAGAACGTTCACAAACAAGCATCAAGGGGAAAATGGGGTTAGGTAGCATGCGAAAAAATCGCAAATGATCAGGGTTTAGGGTTAGTCAAAGAAAAAGGTTCATTGATGCAGGTGTCATACCTTAATTTTCTGATCTCACCACTTTTATAGGCCGACATTTTTGGATAGGAACTTGGCCTTTTTTTCACATTTGTGTTTTTGTGGTAGTGTTTTACATAGTGCGGTTTGTAAATGAGAAGTGTTTTTTCCTCTGCTGGGAAATTTTGGAATTTGGCTCTTGGCTCGTTTTGGATTACCAACATTCAATGTTATTAAAGAACTTCAGATATGTTACAGGGTGTTGCTCTAGCTTTGCTCACTTATAATGTGTTTTATACAGGGTGACGATGAAAAGCAAGCGTTGCGTAATCAACTGAATGATCAGAGTAATGATGTAGCATCCCTCAAGAAGGAATTACTTCAGGCAGAACAGATCAGATTGGATTTAGATTCAGAGAAAGTAACTCTACAGGAGAAGTGCAAGTTCCTCGAAATAGAGAAAGAGAAGGTAAGTGAGAATTTCTTTTGAAAATCCGAACTGTAGGTATTAGTTCACAATGAATCACCAAGGTTAAGCAATGTTGCGCCTGGTTGGTACTCATATACATGACAATCCGGACAATGGCGTGTTGCTGGCTTTTCTCAGGTGAATATGAGGAGTCTGGTAGCTTGTTGCCAAATGAAAGGTAAACCCCCGTCATTGAAGATCATTACCGTGTTTACATGGATTAACAGTTGGTCACTGTCGCTGTTAGTTGAACGTCCATGCAAGACATAATCTTTTCTATTTTCTTTAAAGATTGGTCTGGCAATCTAGAGAGGAAACGCTGCATGCATCTTAGGGTATCTACTGGAGGAGAGAAATTTTAGTGATTGTTTTTTTTATATTTAAATAAATAAAGTTATCTTTTCTTTCTTTGTTGAGTACAACTTTGTCATCTCGTATCTTCTCTGCCTGTTTCAGGTTGAAGTAGAACTTAGCCAGGTGACCAAGGATCGCAGTGACCTCAGTCATCAACTGAGTCTCCTGCAACGCAAGAAAGAGAATGTGGTGGAAGATCTAGCGAGGTTGAAGCAGAAATATGAACAGAGTGTGGAGATGAATAACAGAGTCAATAAGAACCTGGAGGATCTGGTCAAGGAATGTGAGGAGAAAGAGGTAAAGACTTTTTTTTTTTTTTTTTTTTTTTTTTTTTTTGTAATCCACAATTAATAAAAATTTAATACCCAAAGCAAATGTTTGAGCCACGGCTTTCCTTCTTACATCAATGGGACCGTTGTAATTTACAATGGACTTGGTCCTACCAGATTTTCGTCATTCCAAGTAGGTATATGAATTTCATGCAAAAAGCCACTGCGGGGCCTCTAAAGGTCCGATCAGGCTCAAAACGAGAAAATTTCTTTGTGTTTGCTAAATTTCATCAAAATTGACAAACTATTGGAAATTTCTGGTGATAACAAAGTAAATCTAAAATCCCCAAGTTTAAACACAATACGTATACCGGTCAATTAACCCCTTCCGTTACTACGTCCATCACATCACAATATAATAGATCAGTTGCGCTTACTTGGGTGGTGTTTCAAAGTCATAGACACACAACAGATTAAGGAACTCAAGGTAAATTTACAAAAAATACATTAATATCTAGTAAAATAATTAATTGACAGGATAGGAGAAAGCCAGCCGTTCCGAGAACGAACATTATCCCATCAGGATAAAATCCGCCCCGGGCGGGAATCGAACCCGCGGCCTAGCGCTTACAAGGCAGACGCACTACCAACTAAGCTAACTAGGCTGGCATAATTAATTGAAATAAGGACAAAGAAATTGAGATAAAGAACAAAATTCCGGGTAAACTTGAAGGAAAGGAATTTCGGATAAAACTCAAGGAGCTTACAAACAATAAAGTTAGACTAATTTATAAGAATCCTTTTGAAAATAAAACAAATTAATTGTTAAGTAAAGTTTTTTTTTTTTTTTTTTTTTTTTTTTTGGGTCTTTTAAACGTTTGATCTGCTGAGATCGTCAAGTTTTTTTTTTTTTTTTTTTTTTTTTTTTAGGTCGTATTACTGGACCTGTGTGTATAAAACTTAAAGAACTTGTTTAGGTTTTGTGAAATTTCATTCCTGTTTTTAGAAATTAGACGTTTACATTAGAATCTTAGATAACATAAATATGTTTCTATACGTTTTCTTTCTCTTATATTTCCAGGCAAGACTAGGAGGTGCAGAAGAGAGGGTGAGAGCATCCAGTGCTCATCTATTACAACTAGAAGCTAGTAAGAAAGATGTTGAACACAAGTTGAGTTCTATTGGATCTACTCTCAGGCGTATAGCAGGTAAGAGTCACTTATATCTTGATAGCAATTAGCCAGACGCTGACAGCAGGTTGTGGAAAGAAATTAGGCTCGTTTATTAGGAGCATACTCTTACTGACTGAACTTCTATCCTGTCCTCCAGACGCTGACAGCAGGTTGTGGAAAGAAATTAGGCTCGTTTATTAGGAGCATACTCTTACTGACTGAACTTCTATCCTGTCCTCATTTTCTCTTGGATTTCGGAACAGCTAGTAAGACTTCCGTTGTTACAGTTTCCTCTATCAAACATCTACAAAATCCAGTCGGTACATAAGTAATAGCTATTGCAGTTGGTTTCCGCATTAGACAGACACCGAAGCGAATACAATAGTCCGTCCCTTATACCTTTTTATTACTATTGTAATAATAAAGGAAGGACGGACTAAAAAGTGCTTCCTTTGTCCATACACCTTGGGTTTTGAGTCAACTATACATTCCTAGGGTGTATCATGCCCATGATTATATCACCAAGTATGGTGTTCAAAAGTGGCTAGTACATAGTTCAGTGAAATGTAGAAATCACTCTGGAAAAGGGTCTGTGCGGGCCCCCCGAAGGCCCCATTCTTCCTCGCCTTTACCTGTGTTTATACGGGGTCGCCGTTTTTCGTCAGCTTCTCAATCAGCCCTAGCAAGGGTGATTGCTTTGGTGGATATTTGGTTTTGGCTAAAAAATTAATATAAAACAAGCTGGGTCCGTCCCTCCGAGAATTTTTTAGCCCGTAGTTTATTCGATCGTGATTAAAGAAAATCAGTACCTATGTACCTACCTAATTTGTTTAATATTCAGTTTATTATTATTCTTGATTTGATTTTTCGAATTTACTTTCATGTAATGATCAATCAATGTGATTTCTCAATTATTTAGCCTTAAGATACCATGCCTTTTACACTGTATTGTTTTGTACAAAGCTTATGGTACCTGAGATCAATCAATGTGATTTCTCAATTATTTAGCCTTAAGATACCATGTCTTAAGATATCAAACATGGTATCTTAAGGCTAAATAATTGAGAAATCACATTGATTTACCTTTTACACTTTACATGGACAGCTATCAGAGAAGGAGGCAGAGTTAGCCCGTATCAGAGCCCAGTACGATGCTTACAAGAGTATGGATTGTCATACCGATAGATCTAGTGATCTAGAGAGATACAGAGCAGCTCAGCTACATGCTGAGAGTTTACTGGAAGCCAGGGAGAAATCACACAGACAACAAGTGAACCGACTGGAGAATCAGGTAAGATATAGTAAATATCACAAAAAATAACTGTCTGTCCCCATAGAAGGACTTATCCAAACCTGGTCGACCTATATATCAAATTAAAGGTCTTTCTACCAGGAACACGAAAATGGTGTTGCAAATTTTGTCCATAAAACCAAAAAAAAAAAACTGGTTTTTGGGGGATTTTTTTTTTTCACATTTTCTCACACAAATGAGCTCTGATCTTGAAAATTGTGGCGACGACCTATGAACTCAAAGCGAGAAAGTTTTAGATAATACTTCAGTCGATCATTTAAGACCGGTTTTAGCGTCACCTGTGTTAAGCTACGCCGAGAAAGACCAATAAATAGATGGGTGACTTCAACATTGTATTGGGAATAAAGAGAGAACGGGCTCTAATCTTGATTTCAAATTATTACATGAAAGTAAAATCAAAAAATCAAATCAAGAATTTTCCTCACGAGGCTGAGTGGGCCCCACACCAGCCAGTCACGGAATCAATCATTTGGATGATACAAATTTCTTGACCCCGCCGGGAATCGAACCCGGGTCTTCCGCGAGCAAGGCGAGTGCAGTGACCACTACGTCATGGGAGCTGACTACCGCTACAACAGCTGGCTTTCTCCTATCCTCTTCTCCTCTGTTCGATTTCGGTGCATAGACCTCCATTGTTACAGTTCCCTCTATCAAGCGTTTAACTCTGTACACAAGAAGCCCACTTGAGAGCTTAGGTCTGAGGTGTAAGGGCAAACAGCTTGGTGAAACTTTTAGAACTGTCCGACTTACAGTTGAGAAGTTTAATGTAATAGAAAGTCGTGTGATGTTCACACCAGATTTTTTTCTCTTGGATTTCGGGACAGTAAGACTTCGGTTGTTACAGTTTCCTCTACAAAATCCAGTCGGTACATAAGTAATAGCTATTGCATTTGGTTTCCGCATTAACTTCAAAACGGTTTGTTCTATTATGCTAAAATTCTGAAAACATAATACCACTCACGCTCAAACGTTCTGACAAACCAAAGTCAAACAGTCTGAGAGACCTTGGTGTCTGAGCGTGAGTTGTCGACATAAAGAACATTTTGGCTCATTGATTTTTGTCTCCAAACGTTCATTTTTCTGAACTAATCGTATCCTTATTTATGCTGACAGGTATTCAGCTAGAGCTAGACGGTCATGTATGTGCTAAGGGAGTTGTGAACTATATCTATTCATTCTATTATTCTACTGACAGATATTCAGCTAGACGGCCGTGTATGTGCTAAAAGAATTGTGAAATCTATTATTCTACTGACAGGTATTCACCTAGAGTCTAGAGGGTTGCGTATAGTATGTGCTAAATTCCATTACTCTACTGCCAGGTATTCAGCTAGACGGCCGTGCATCACACGCTGGAGGTAAGATGACATCTCCATCGCGCCGTTATAGTCCAGTCAGAGGAGGAGAAGGAGGGGAAGGTCTCATTGATGTAGATCCTGAGATAGTGAGGAAGGGAGTGAGGAATCTAATGCAACAAGTGGCGCAGATTGAGAGAGAACGGGTAAGTAAACGCTCGTAGTAGCAGTGCAATAGTCCTAAACAAAAATGGACGCGGCACACAAGGGCTCAAGAAGAGACCGCTTTAACATATGTACGTACTTGTTAATGGGTGTGGGTTTGATTCTTATAATAAAATAGTCTCTTGAGAGTTTCAAGTGAAAGGTAACTACATTATCAATATTACTTAATTTTTCTAGGGAGCTCATGGTTTTGCTAGCTTTATAGATGGTCTCGAGTTCGATTTGTAGAAAGAGGCAGCTAGGCATATTTGGTGATGAAAAGCTCACCTTTTTAAACTTGTTTAGCTTATTTCATTTTCTTTATTTTAATTCCTATTAACCTCCTATTATACGAATCATTCCCCAGGATGATCTGAAAGCAATGACCCAAGCTCTGAAGCGAGAAATCAAGGATCTCTCAGATGCACATACCCAGGAATCAAACAAGATGGCCCAAGCACAGCAAACCATGCGAGCATTACAGGAAGAGAAATATGCTCTGGAAACCAAGCTGAGCCAAACTAAAGCCGCAGCCAACTCTCAGGTAATTGAGAATTGACGGGACGTAGCTAGTGTTTTATTAGAATACTTATGTATTTGTCATGAAACCATTGACATTTTGAGGACACAGCTTAGTAATAAAAGTTTGTAGGTACTTCGTTCCATTCTAATGATTTGAACTTGAAGACTTCCTAAAAAAGCACTAAAAAAAAGTTTTGGGAAAATAAAGTCACCTTGGGTTACCCCATTTTTATATGCATATTGAATTTATCACTTATTGCATTCAATTTAATTGAACCTGCAGCATTGTAATACTTGTATTTAAGGATAAAAGAATGTACGTGTATTAATTACTGTCTACTACCTGATATAGAGACCATTCAACATCACATTCAATAGAAAATGAATCATATGCTTTTTCAAAGTCAACTAATTAATTTTCTTTTCTGTTCCCATGGTAACACAGAGTGAGGCAATGGATCAGAAGAATGAAGAGTTGCAACATCTCAGAGAGAAAGTGTTGACTCTGGAATTAACATTGAGTAATGTTAGCGAGGAAAAATCTCAGGGCGATGTAAGTATACTAAGCCAGGGTACTGGGATCGATACCCGGAACTTTAGTGAATCGTTGGGAACTAGTGCATTTAAAAATGCCGCGAGCAACGTATCCATACTGATTTTTGGCCCATCCTTTATTATTATTACGATAGTAATAAAAAAAGGTATAGTGGACGGGCTATTGTATTCGCTTCAGTGTCTGTCAGAAAAAAAAAAAAAAAAATCAATTAATTATTTTACTAGATATTAATGTATTTTTTGTAAATTTACCTTGAGTTCCTTAATCTGTTGTGTAGCATCAGCTAGACACACCTCCAGATTATGTTTCTGATCTTCCAGTTTTCTCTCCTTGTTTCGTAATGACTCCAGGGTCATCATCAGATCTTGCTCCCTTGCTCTCCATCTCCCTTCTTCCTCATCCCCTCTCTGTCGGAGACGTTGTATTTCTTGTTGAGCTAGGTCGTAGTTAGCTTCAATATCCACGATCTGAAATGCAATCCATTAGTAGGTTATACCTACTTGGTTTTCAATTATACAGGTCTGATCGAGTTCCTACTGCACTGCTAAGGTCTTATCAGCTCCAAGTCGGACCTGTGACCTAGCGGGGTTTATACGCTTTTCCCGGAATGAAATTCCATGACTTTTCCAGAAAATTTCCATGAGTTTTCCAGAAAGTTAGGGGGCGGAGGTATTTAAAAATCAGTAAGATTACCCCTTCATTTAAATAAAATATGCAATGTGCAGAACGTCAAGGAATATGAGGGGGAATGCGCCGCAGGCCGTTTTTCGGAAAAACTTAATATTTATTTTGAACATTCTTAATTTTTGACCGGGTGGCAAATTCCATGAATTTTCCAGGTTCTCTTTAAATTTTCACTATTTTCCATGACTTTTTTGGCCGATTTTCAGATTCCATGACTTTTCCAGGTCGCGTATAAACCCTGCCTAGTGCTTACATGGCAGGCGTGCTACTCTCCAAGCTATAATAATAAAAAAAACTAAAAAAAAAAAAAAACTTTTACTTCGTTTATTAAACATGTTCTCTCACCTGTTTCTTAATGGCATGTAGATCTTGCTGTGCCTTATCTCTCTCTTCTGACACCACTAGGAGTCTTGCATTCAATTCCTTCTCCTCATTCAGTTTCTGAGCACTCTGTGATGAAGCTTTGTGCAATTCCTCCGTCAACGTCTGTGCATGTTTCTCACTGGATAGAAGGGAGCGCTCTACTTCACGACATTGAGTGAGTAACTTAGCACGCTCGATTTCAAGCTGATTCCGAGCCTCTTCCAGACCTGAATATGAAAATCAGTTAAAGTGTGTCCACACATAGTATACCGGCCAGGCGGCCACCCATCGATCTCGACTGAACCGTCCATACTGCCTCGACAACATAGATTCACCTCCTCGGTCGACTATGCTTGGACACACTGGGTACAACGACATAATTATGTACCTGAATATCCCTCATCAGACCCCTACAATTTAGGGGCCCTGAGCTAGCTCTCTGGCCTTGATGATACCTCTTGGTATCCTCTTAATGGGATAGTATATGGACTCACAGCTTTTCTCTGGAATAAACCTGAGTATGCGGACTCTTTAGAGGTGCTGCAGGTGAATTTTAGAGAAACTGGGGAGGTTGAAATATACCAGTGAGGGTACTTCTAGGTTCCATCAAGGCCAGGGTATAGCAGCTTGGGCAGGGGAAAAAATACTGGTCACAATAGATCTACAGAGGTCGCAGTGTTAATTGCATACTCTCTTGGGAGAGGAGCAACCAGTCCCATAATAGAATAGAATAGAAGGGCAAACAGCCCTATAGGACGGGATGAGCTTTTACAACTCCCTCTATGCAACCTCTTTGAAAAATATTTTCTTCTCCATTCCACAGGATAAGCTGATGAAATGTCGTGAGTCCGGAGCAAGGTTAGATGCAGAGAAGAGAGCATTACAAGATGAACTAAGTAGAACCGAGGCCAGAGTAACCAAGCTAGAACTACAACGTGTAGCATTGGAAGGAGATCAGCAGAGACTACAGATGTTACTGCAGGAGAAGGAGACTAACCTTCATGTAAGTGAATAGAACATTATGAATTCACTGAAGCTAGAGGCCTAGAGCCTCTAATTAGGAACAACCTAGAATAGATCAGTTGCGCTTACTTGGGTGATGTTTCAAAGTCATAGAGCAGGAAAAGTAAGGAAAAACGGAATTTTTCTTTTTCTTCTACGACTCAAAGTGCGAAGCCAATAAGGAGCGCGTAGCGCGATTGTATTCTTTCAAATTGAGAAGCCAATAAGGAGCGCGTAGCGCGACCATTTTTTCTAAAAGACGTAAAGCCAATAGGGAGCGCGCAGCGCGACCATATTGTATCAAAGTGCGAATGCAATAAGGAGCGCGTAGCGCGACCATATTTTACAGACGTGCGAAGTCAAGTGCAACGGTAGCATTCTTTCTGGTGAGGATTCCTAATGACGGAGAATTTTTCTTTTACTTAAATATTCCAACCGTGGCGAAGCACGGGTAACCTGCTAGTAGAAAGTAAAAATAGAAAAACTCAAGCTAATACATACAAATCTATATTCACAAAGCTAATGCCAGCCACGCACGCTCAGACAATTGGAACTTGTTTGACGGAAAAAGCTTCTGACCTAGGTCTATCAGATCGTCTTACCTAGGTCTGAAGCTTTTCCCACCACACACGTTTTGACTGTCTGACGGGACTGACGGTCCGCGGTTTGTTAGATTGTCTGAGCGTGAGTAGATGGCCTAAGCTTACAACGTTCTAACCTTGCTTCCCCTATTTCTACTCCACAGAAACTACAGGAGCGTTGTGAACACCAATGCCGTAACATCACAGGTCTAGAGGAGCGCTGCACATCACTCAAAACTACCATAGATCAGTTGAATCTAACATTAGAGAGAGCATCAGCGGGGGAGACAGAGCTCAGAGGAGAAATACAAACCTTACAACGTAACCTTATGGATACGAGTTTGAATTCACAGTCTAACTGTGAGAAACTCAAACAGGTAAGATGTCTAAATTGCAAAACTGCTCAGGTAAGCCCTCAGTTATCTAGACTTAAACAGCTTAATTGCACAAAAAAAAAAAACAGCCAGCTTATGCCCCGAGATTTTCAACGAAAATAATAATAATAATAATAATAATAATAATAATAATAATAATAATAATTCAGGAAATTGAACCCAGAACCCTCGGATGCAATACCATGACTTCGGTCTGATAGTATTTCGATCAGGCAAACTTATACCACACTCATTTAAACATTGTTCGCTTATTCCATTATTGTCTCTCTGGTTCACAGCTACAGAAACTACTGCATAGTGCAGAGAATGAGAAGCGTGTACTGCAGGAGAGACTTGATACTTGCCAGGCCTCCCTAGCAGAACTACGCAGGTAAGGGATCAGTTATCAATACAGAAGATCTGGGGTTCCATTCCCAGAGTCAACAAATGTATTCTTTATTTCATTGCAGGTATTTCAACGGGTTATTTTCTGACCCAACGGTCCCAAAACAATCACCCTAGGGCTGACTAAAAAACGCCGACCCTGTTTTAACACGGGAAAAAAGCAAAGAAGAAGACTTTCTGGTGCTTTTTAGTCCGTCCTTCCTTTATTAAATTACAATAGTAATAATAAAAGGTATATAGTGGTTAGTGGACAGATATAGTAAAAATCACAAAAAATAAAATAGACAACAAGTGAACCGACTGGAGAATCAGGTAAGATATAGTAAAAATCACAAAAAATGATCCAGACAACAAGTGAACCGACTATAGAAGGACTTATCCAAACCTGGTCGACCTATATATCAAATTAAAGGTCTTTTTACCAGGAACACGAAAGTGTTGGTTCAAATTTTGTCCAGAAAACATCCTGAGAGAGATGGGGGGAGATAAAACTGTATATTAACCCTCTCATTTCTACTCCTGAGAGAGATGGGGGGAGATAAAACTGTATATTAACCCTCTCATTTCTACTCCTGAGAGAGATGGGGGGAGATAAAACTGTATATTAACCCTCTCATTTCTACTCCTGAGAGAGATGGGGGGAGATAAAACTGTATATTAACCCTCTCATTTCTACTCCTGAGAGAGATGGGGGGAGATAAAACTGTATATTAACCCTCTCATTTCTACTCCTGAGAGAGATGGGGGGAGATAAAACTGTATATTAACCCTCTCATTTCTACTCCTGAGAGAGATGGGGGGAGATAAAACTGTATATTAACCCTCTCATTTCTACTCCTGAGAGAGATGGGGGGAGATAAAACTGTATATTAACCCTCTCATTTCTACTCCTGAGAGAGATGGGGGGAGATAAAACTGTATATTAACCCTCTCATTTCTACTCCTGAGAGAGATGGGGGGAGATAAAACTGTATATTAACCCTCTCATTTCTACTCCTGAGAGAGATGGGGGGAGATAAAACTGTATATTAACCCTCTCATTTCTACTCCTGAGAGAGATGGGGGGAGATAAAACTGTATATTAACCCTCTCATTTCTACTCCTGAGAGAGATGGGGGGAGATAAAACTGTATATTAACCCTCTCATTTCTACTCCTGAGAGAGATGGGGGGAGATAAAACTGTATATTAACCCTCTCATTTCTACTCCTGAGAGAGATGGGGGGAGATAAAACTGTATATTAACCCTCTCATTTCTACTCCTGAGAGAGATGGGGGGAGATAAAACTGTATATTAACCCTCTCATTTCTACTCCTGAGAGAGATGGGGGGAGATAAAACTGTATATTAACCCTCTCATTTCTACTCCTGAGAGAGATGGGGGAGATAAAACTGTATATTAACCCTCTCATTTCTACTTCTAGGTTCGTCAGCTAGAGAGTGACAAGAGAACTTTGGAACGTAAATCCAGGAGTCGTAGCTATGAGAGAGCGGGGGGAGACAAGACGTACTCAACTATTGGGAACACCCTGTATGAGAAATCACCTGATGCTGACGTCACTATGTCTTGTCCTCATCATGATTATGCTCAGATTAAACAGAGATGTAGACGACTAGAACAACAGGTTAGTAATAACCTCAAAATACTAAAAAAAAGAATAATGCAACAAGTGGCGCAGATTGAGAGAGAACGGGTAAGTAAACGCTCGTAGTAGCAGTGCAATAGTCCTAAACAAAAATGGACGCGGCACACAAGGGCTCAAGAAGAGACCGCTTTAACATATGTACGTACTTGTTAATGGGTGTGGGTTTGATTCTTATAATAAAATAGTCTCTTGAGAGTTTCAAGTGAAAGGTAACTACATTATCAATATTACTTAATTTTTCTAGGGAGCTCATGGTGTTGCTAGCTTTATAGATGGTCTCGAGTTCGATTTGTAGAAAGAGGCAGCTAGGCATATTTGGTGATGAAAAGCTCACCTTTTTAAACTTGTTTAGCTTATTTCATTTTCTTTATTTTAATTCCTATTAACCTCCTATTATACGAATCATTCCCCAGGATGATCTGAAAGCAATGACCCAAGCTCTGAAGCGAGAAATCAAGGATCTCTCAGATGCACATACCCAGGAATCAAACAAGATGGCCCAAGCACAGCAAACCATGCGAGCATTACAGGAAGAGAAATATGCTCTGGAAACCAAGCTGAGCCAAACTAAAGCCGCAGCCAACTCTCAGGTAATTGAGAATTGACGGGACCTATGTATTTGTCATGAAACCATTGACATTTTGAAGACACAGCTTAGTAATAAAAGTTTGTAGGTAGTTCGTTCCATTCTAATGATTTGAACTTGAAGACTTCCTAAAAAAGCACCCAAAAAAAGTTTAGGTACATAGGTACTGATTTTCTCTAATCACGATCGAATAAACTACGGGCTGAAAAATTCCCGGAGGGACGGACCCAGCTTGTTTCCAGTAAGTCAATATACACATTATCTCTTTTATTATTTCCTCTCTTCTCGCCAACAGATGTAACATGAGTCAATGTGATCAGCTAAGCCGTCTCCAGAATGAACTAGAGGTGAAAGAGGTAGCCAGAGCCGGTCTGGAGAGTCAACTGAGAATGTCCCAATGGCCATCCGAATCTCCAGTGAATGGAGGTGACAGTGAGGAAATCTTCTCCAGAATGAACTAGAGGTGAAAGAGGTAGCCAGAGCCGGTCTGGAGAGTCAACTGAGAATGTCCCAATGGCCATCCGAATCTCCAATGAATGGAGGTGATAGTGAGGAAATCACCAAACTATGCAGAGAGAGATCCGAGCTGAGAAATAAACTCGAGAATCTACACGATAAGGTGAGAAGTTAGGACCACAGCACACTGAATATACTTTTTAATTTTAAATCTAATAGGAAATAATGTTCGTAATACTGCCGTGCTAAGCGAAAACGCCGTATGTCAAAAAATCCTACTTTCCGGAAATCGAGTTTAAAGATTTCAATCTATACGGCAAACATACGTTTTTGACATACGGCAAAACGTATTAAACCCCTCATTTCTACCCCTGAGAGATGGGGGGAGATAAAACTGTATATTAACCCCCTCATTTCTACTCCCAAGAGAGATGGGGGGAGATAAAACTGTATATTAACCCTCTCATTTCTACTCCTGAGAGAGATGGGGGGAGATAAAACTGTATATTAACCCTCTCATTTCTACTCCTGAGAGAGATGGGGGCAAATAGACAACAAGTGAACCGACTGGAGAATCAGGTAAGATATAGTAAAAATCACAAAAAATAAAATAGACAACAAGTGACCCGACTGGAGAATCAGGTAAGATATAGTAAAAATCACAAAAAATAAAATAGACAACAAGTGACCCGACTGGAGAATCAGGTAAGATATAGTAAAAATCACAAAAAATAAAATAGACAACAAGTGACCCGACTGGAGAATCAGGTAAGATATAGTAAAAATCACAAAAAATAAAATAGACAACAAGTGACCCGACTGGAGAATCAGGTAAGATATAGTAAAAATCACAAAAAATAAAATAGACAACAAGTGACCCGACTGGAGAATCAGGTAAGATATAGTAAAAATCACAAAAAATAAAATAGACAACAAGTGAACCGACTGGAGAATCAGGTAAGATATAGTAAAAATCACAAAAAATGATCCTCTTCTTCTTCTTCTTTAATGTGCCGTATCCTCATTAGACGTTGGCGGTCGTTCTGGCCCAAATTTCTCTATCCATTGCCCTGTTGAAAATTTCTTCTGCTGGTAATTCCGTCCATTTCATAATTTTGTCCATCTACATATATTAATAAAAGAGTAAACCCTGACTCATTCATTCATAATCAACTCACAGCCGAAGCGGCTGGACCGATTTTGATGAAACTTCGAGAATAGCTTCCTTTTGATTTGAATGGGCCAACTAAGAACGGATTATCCGAAACTCACAGTGGTTTCCAAACTATGACTAACAAGCTGGGTCCGTCCCTCCGGGAATTATTTAGCCCGTAGTTTATTCGATCAGTACCTATGTACCTACCTAATTTGTTTAATATTCAGTTTATTATTATTCTTGATTTGATTTGTGTCGTACACTCTTGCGATATTTCATCAAAATCCAGTAAACCGTTCAAGAAACAAAATGACAAACTAATTGTAAAATCGTCGAATAAAACTCAAAAGTCACATCGTTCGCTCAAAATTGTGTACAAATGATAGATTCCTTGGAAAACTTGTTACTCCAAATTTTGTCTCGCTTCCAGATTCAAATGTTACGAGATCAACTGAACTCTGAGATCAAGCGACGTCAACTGTACATCTACCGTGATACCAGGGCTGGCAAGGAGATGCAACAATTGAGACAGGCCCTGGGTGATTCATTACGTACAGTAGCTCACGACCCTGCTGTAGACGCTCTGCTACTTGAACATGAAGCTAATAAACTTGATACCACTGCCCTCTCTGCTAGTACTACCTCCAGTAGCTATCCTCTAGCCTTACCCCCTCCTAGATCCTATAGGAAGTAGATAGTCACTAAGGTTAAGCTACGTTGAGTAGGGTAATCTAATGGACACTGCCCTCTCTGCGAGCACTACGATTAGTAGCCTACACTTTAGATTTTATTTTATTTTACTCATCAAACAAATTCTGTTGGAGTTCAAGTTTGTATTGGATAAATTTGATAATAATCAATTATATTATTAGTTTTGTTGATATTTTGGAGGATTAAGCTTGAGTTTTTATACGGGCTAAAATTTAGTTTGTAATTTTGCTAGAATTAATCTAGCTCCACACCAGAATTGATCAGTACGTTCTACAATAGTGTGGACTCGGCTTTAGAAGCAGAATCCTATGCTATTTTCAGAACCAATATTATACACTGCACATTATAATACGTATCTCAGGTCTGTCACTTTCATGATCTCGAAAATTGAGAGCAAATGCGAAAAACAAAACTTTTTCTTAGTACCTACTTCTGTTGAAAATTTATTAGTTTAGAAAAGCTCTACGATTGTATTGAGGTCTGTCTAGGCGCTTGGAAATTTAAAATCTAGTCATTAGAATTACAATAATATATTAGAATACTCGTACATGGGTTAATATTTAACCCGTTAGATGTTTTTTTTTCTCCAAGAGAAAGTTATAATTTTTATTAAAACCTACAACCCAAAAGCGATCACCCTTTAGGGCTGATTGAGAGCTGGCGAAAAACGCCGACCCCGTCTGAACACGGGAAAAGGCGAAAAATAAGAAGTGTCTATGTAATAGTAATAGTATCTTAGGGCTTTGGTTGTACTTTTGTGTTATGTTTGCTCAACAATTTGAAATTTTGTTGTCACGACTATGTTTACGCTTTTTCCAGTAAATACAGAAGTACCAAGTTTTCCTCTTATGGTGGGGATAAATCGATAAATTTTGCGCTCAAAAGTCTGGTTCTCTTTTGATATAATCATTTTGGGTAGGTACATACATAAGTAGGTTCGTGTTCAATACCCAGTTTTATTATTTAGATGTCATTATAATATGATTTTTTTTTTTATTTATTTTATTTTTTCAACCTGTTTATTTAAATCTCAGAAACCATCATATTTTTATCTCCTTTTTGCCATTTTTATTTATTTTGTGTGATATTTTATTTTACATTTTATTTTTCATTCCCTCTGTGTTTACCTTGACAAATTTTACAGCTAATTTTAACTTTGTTCATTTTTCTACGTTTGATTAAGATTTACCTTCTTGAGCCTTATTTTTCCAAAGAAAATAAAAGGTACGGTTTTTTTTTTTTTTTTTTTTTTTTTTGTGCTTTTTTTTTTTAAAAAAAAAAAAAGTTTTTTTTTTTTTTTTTTTTTTTTTTTTTTTTTTTTTTTTTTTTTTTTTTTTTTAAGGCGCCATCTGAAAAGCAAGAAAATATACGACCACAGCGCAACCTAGCTGTAATTTTTTGTAACTAAATACATTTGTATTTCAATTCCAAAAGAGGAGAACATTTCAAAATTCAAGGGATAATCTGACATGGTACAAAATGATGTCTTGTCCTCACCTTAGTGTCTCCTCAGTATTATATTCGTAATGATATTGTCAGGAAGACCACATACAGTCTGCACTTCATATGTTCATGAAGATCCAGACTTCACCAGAGGACATCAGAGATCATTTTGTATCTACCTGTTCATGGAGCTATAAATATTTATATTTATAGTGGAAAATAATGATTTAGCCAATTTGATCGCCAACGTACAGTAATGGACATGGCACACTAAGAAGAAGATACCTCCATGTACCTACCTGTTCAACTGAGTACAAAATTTTCCATAAAAGTACCTGTTTAAACTATTTGCATGATACAAATTTCTTGACCCCGCCGGGAATCGAACCTGGGTCTCCCGCGTGCAAGGCGAGTGCAGTGACCACTACGCCATGCGAGCTGACTCCAACCCCATATTTAAGCTCTTCATTTCTACTCCTGAGAGAGATGGGAGATAAAACTGTATATTAACCCTCTCATTTCTACTCCTGAGAGAGATGGGGGGGAGATAAAACTGTATATTAACCCTCTCATTTCTACTCCTGAGAGAGATGGGGGAGATAAAACTGTATATTAACCCTCTCATTTCTACTCCCAAGAGAGATGGGGGAGATAAAACTGTATATTAACCCCTGTTTAAACTGAAATATAATTATGTAGTCATCTACTTTGCTCCCATGGACCTAAATATCTACAAAAGTCTCACAACTAGGGTACAATGTTCTTTAAGCCAAGACTGGTAAAATCTCACAAAATTTGTCTGAAAAGTGTTTAAACTGAAATATAATTATGTAGTCATCTACTTTGCTCCCATGGACCTAAATATCTACAAAAGTCTCACAACTAGGGTACAATGGTCTTTAAGCCAAGACTGGTAAAATCTCCCAAAATTTGTCTGAAAATAACAAGGTCCAAATATGTACAACACGCCTTATAAACTTAATCTCTTGCATATCAAATAACTATTAATATCAAACCATGTCCTAATTTTTTGTACAATAAAATAATATTTAACATTCCGTCCGATTTTTCGTGCCTTACAATACCTAATTTTATTATCTTAACCTATAGGTACCGTTCAATTTTATATTTTGTTTTTTATCTTTATATTTTATTCCTTATGTGTGTTGGTTTTCCCATATCTAATACTTATTTTCCTGTGTAGTTAAGTAGTTCCATAGTAATCTATTTTTATTTTACCCTCCTAAAATATACATACGTCCAACATAATATGTTACATTTTATTTTCCTCCAAAAACCTAGATGTGTAGAGTTTAATATTTTTAAAGAAATAAATCAAAATTAAGATTATACTTATGTTATAGACATTGCATTTGTTTTTTATTTGCGTATCTCATTTACTTGATTATTGCAAATTATTTTGACCACGGTATCCGTGGTTTGTTCGCGGTGTCCGCGGTTTGTTCGCGGTATCCGCGGTTTGTTCGTGGTATCCGCGGTTTGTTCGCGGTATCCGTGGTTTGTTCGCGGTATCCGCGGTTTGTTCGTGGTATCCGCGGTTTGTTCGCGGTATCTGTGGTTTGTTTGCGGTATCCGCGGTTTGTTCGTGGTATCCGCGGTTTGTTCGTGGTATCCGCCGTTTGTTTGCGGTATCCGCGGTTTGTTCGCGGTGTCCGTGGTTTGTTTGCGGTGTCCGCGGTTTGTTCGCGGTATCCGTGGTTTGTTTGCGGTATCCGCGGTTTGTTCGTGGTATCCGCGGTTTGTTCGTGGTATCCGCGGTTTGTTCGCGGTGTCCGTGGTTTGTTTGCGGTATCCGCGGTTTGTTCGCGGTATCCGTGGTTTGTTTGCGGTATCCGCGGTTTGTTCGCGGTATCCGCGGTTCGTTTGCGGTGTCCGTGGTTTGTTCGCGGTATCCGTGGTTTGTTTGCGGTATCCGCGGTTTGTTCGTGGTATCCGCGGTTTGTTCGCGGTGTCCGTGGTTTGTTTGCGGTATCCGCGGTTTGTTCGCGGTATCCGTGGTTTGTTTGCGGTATCCGCGTTTTGTTCGTGGTATCCGCGGTTTGTATATTGAGGATAAAATTCCACACCTTGGCTGGGATTGAACCCACGCCCTCCTGTTTACCAGGCGAGTGCCTTGACCACTACACCACCGAATACAATAGTCCATCCCTTATACCTTTTTATTACTATTGTAATAATAAAGGAAGGACGGACTAAAAATACTCAGCTCAGCTACTAATTAAACTGTAGATATTGATATTAATTCATTAGTAGGTATATTTTGGTATTTTCTAATTAAATAATTATTCATGTGGGTAGGAGTTTTGAGCATATGAAAGAGAAGAAAACGAGAGTAAAGAGATATTTAGGTGAGTAAAGAGGTATATTTTATACTATGTAGGTCTGAACTTTGTATTTTGTAAGGGGAAGACGTTGGATAGGTAGGTACCTACCTAAAGACGTCATGAATGGATTGTAGGTCTGAACTTTGTATTTTGTAAGGGGAAGACGTTGGATAGGTAGGTACCTACCTAAAGACGTCATGAATGGATTTTTTTTTTTGTACGGTGGAACTGAAAGGTAAGGGAGTGAAGGGGTAATCGCATGACACCAATATGTACCAGTGTTGCCAGGTGTTTGTCATACTCATATCCGTACATCAGGGAAAAAGTCACCCGCAATAGAGAATTCGATGGTACAATGGCACAGCTACCGTAATCTGGGGTGACTTTGTACAAAAATGGATTTTTTTACAAATTAAATCCTATGTGCTGGCAGGTGGGATTTTTTCCCCTATCTTGATAAAAATGCATTCCAATCTTTGTGCTCTTTTGATTGATACCACGAAAATTCAAAATTTTCAAACTCGTGTTATCAGAATCTCCACAGGTGTTCAGTCCTTCTTGCTGTCCAGTTCTGCATAGCGTGAAAACTCTCTCTGCAGTTAACTTACCTATTACTCAACATGCATGTAGTATTGTATATCATTCAATCGGGGATTTTATGACAAGTTTAGATCTTCTGGGTGAAAGTTATTTGAGATTTTCCAAAAAAAGTGACTTCACGGGGTGACTTTGGACGTGAGGAGCCACTTGTTCCAATTCTCCGTTCCCTTCATTATTCTCATGCAACAGCAGATGACTGATTGTTTTTTTACCTAAAATATCAAGAATCTCAAGGGATAAATATGATATTTTAGTTAGATATCTTAAGAGAAAGTGTTTTTATTCCTAATATAGTACAAATGGTGCCAAAATGACAAAAATAGGTTAGCTTAAAAAATGATGAAAACATTAAAAAACCAGTTAACACACTTCTAAATATCCCATTGTTGTCATTTTGGTACCAAATTGTCAGGAATTTTGTTGAGATTCTTTTTTAAAAAATATTCAAGTGTCCAAAGTCACCCAGATCTCAGAAAACTTTTTGGATTTGTGCTCAAAAACAAGGCCTGTACAAAGTCACCCCCAACCTAGGGTGACTTTGGAAACAGGTATTTTTTTAAAAAAAGGCCCTTTAAATATATATATAAAAAAAATAGATCACCTTGTAGAGGAAGTAAAGACTAATCTTTTAAGCCCACTTGCAGCTTTCTAGGACCTACTGTTGTCAAGTTACAGCTTTATTTGGGAGTGGATCAGCCAGTCAGTGCTGCAGCGTGCAGATTTGGTTGATTCAGAATAAAACTATCGTACCTACTCTATTGGAATATCGTACGCTCAGGCAATCTATTACCGTACGATATCCATACAGTCGTACAATACGTCACGTTTTGAGCTTCACTTTCTCTTGTCTTTCTCCGATATCCATCACTCTCTCAACTCCTTGTAATGATATGTACACATCTGACAACACTGTTACTCGCATGTCAAAACGTCGGCGGTCGGATTATTTTTTCTAAACACTTTTTTTTTATTTTTTATTTTAGTTATAGTTACGAATAGGTTGTAGGGAGCTATGCTGCCTTTTGTAATGGCATTGTCGTGACAAAGAATATTTTTTTAAAAAATATTAAATTAATTATTAAGTTAAAGATTATTAGCTAAAAATACACAGGCATACTTATTTAATTATTTACGATGATTTCTTAATTTTCCGGTGAAACTTGGGATCGTTTATGAATATGACCATCATAGTGTTTCTAATCGACACCTCGGCCTCTATGAACCAAAGGGCCTACCTAGGAGGACGCCCCAAGTTGCTGGATATCGCTAAAGGAGCAGTGGAAACGTTTGTGAAGGTAAGACCAAAGTGGTGGAGTGGGTTACAGGTATACCTAGTCCTCATTTCATGTTAGATTTTCAATCTTCAATTCAATCCTGGAACTCAGCCAACAAAGTTCATGTTGTTTTTCTCACTTTTCAGCTCAACACTATTTGTCTATTATTTTATTGATAAATTAATTAGCATCTCAAAACATTCAGAAGTTTCCAGTGCATGTAGATATTTACCCATAGAGGGGAATCATAGCACTATAAAAATGAGAAAAAAAAAAAAAAATCCCCTTGTCAGTGCAGGATTTAAAAATGTAAACAATCCATGAGCTATGTACATTGGAATGCAGTGGAGTGGGGGAGGATGAGGAATGGGGTAGGTGGGTAACTACAATAGGAATAGGTACAGACAGCCCCAACCTTCTTGATATGCTATCAAACCATTGATTGTTGTGACTCATTCTAGTTTGCAACTACCTAATTACTCATAATCATAATTCAATAGTCTCATACTTACATATTTAGTCTTGTTTCAGTCACTTAGTACTTACTTAGCACACAAGTTTCTGGTATCTACTAATTCAGAAGCCATGACAATGAAATAATGCTATAACAAGTTCAGTTTATTATTATTCTTGATTTGATTTTTTGATTTTACTTTCATGTAATGATTTAAAATCAAGACTAGAGCCTGTTCTCCCTTTATTCCCAATATAAGGTTTAAGTCACCCATCCATTTATTGGCCTTGCTTGGCGTAGCTTAACATAGGTGATGCTAAAACCGGTCTTAAAATAACAACTGAAGTGTTATCTAAAACTTTCTTGCTTTGAGTTCATAGGTTGTTGTGACAAATTTCAAGATCAGGGCTCATTTGTGTGAGAAAATGTGAAAAAAATCCCCCAAAACCAGTTTTTTGGCTTTTTGGTTTTCTGGACAAAATTTGCACCACCACTTTCATGTTCCTGGTAAAAAGACCTTTATATAGGTCGACCAGGTTTGGATAAGTCCTTCTATGGGCACAGACCAACCAACAGACAGACAGACAACACCGAAGCATATACAATAGTCCATCCCTTATACCTTTTTATTACTATTGTAATAATAAAGGAAGGACGGACTAAAAAGGAGCTTTCACAAATGAGCAGTGTCATTGTCATGGCTTTTGAATAATTACCCAGACAATTTTTTAAAGGACCCTTACAGGATACCTAAAGGCCCAATTGTTCTCAAAATCTATCAAAACTCCTATTGAGTATTGAAATTTTTGCTAAATTTCATCTAATTTGGAAAAACACATGAGATTTTTTTTTATATATATATAGATGAAACAGTCAAAGTAAAAATTGTGTAATTTGTCTAGAAAACCAAAAAAAAAAAAAAAAAAAAAAAAAAAAAAAAACCCCCCCCCCCCACCCCCAATTTTTTAAAAAAACAAAAAAAAAAAAAAAAAAAAAAAAAAAAAAAAACCCTCCTCCCCAAGTCCCCATACCATAGTACGTTCATAATTATGTGCCTAAACTGGTTCTAGTTACAAAGGGATTGGACTCAGAACCAAAGGAAACTGGTTTGAATCCCAGAAGTGACATAATAATTGAGTCAGTGGTCATTTATAAGATTAATTTCAGACAAATTAATTCCAGTGTACTCAATTTTATCTATAATATGACTATTTCTAACTGCAAATTATTGTGCCACTTATCTGATTTCAGGTGCGACAAAGATCTCCAGAAAGTCGAGGTGACCGCTACATGTTACTAACGTTTGAGGAGCCCCCCTCCAATATTAAGGTAAGAATCATCATTGTACCTACCCATACTTTTTCTTACTTTTTCAACCTGACTATTTCATGCTTTTTCTACTTTTGTGTATTTTATTATTATTATTTTTTTGTCTATTTCTAGCATTCACATATACTAGGTACCTACCTAATGGGCTTGCACACCAGGTTCAATTCTTGTTATTCCTGTCAGAAATGTTTTTTTTTTTTTTTTTTTTTTTTTTTTTTTTTTTTTTTTTGCTTGCAATAAAGTGTACACTCACTCAGCCTTGTGAGGATAATAACTAAGTAGCTACCTGCTTTAAATCAGCAGTGACCAGTGGCAGCATTACTGGACTAAAAAGAAAGAATTGACAGAAATAAAAAAGGATACCTACCTTCCTACCTACAGTAATGATGTAAGTAATAAGAAATAATAATAAATAAAAAAAAAAGTGAAGACACCGGGCGGGAATTGAACCCGCGGCCTAGCGCTTACAAGGCAGACGCACTACCAACTAAGCTAACTAGGCTGGCCTACCCTGTCTTTCTTTTTCTTCTCTCTGCTTTTGCAAGTTGTGCAGAGTACGTAGGGGCAGAATAATGGACTAAAATAAACTCAAGGATGATATTCATATAGGGTTAAAAATTGAAGGTTAAGAGTTTCTATGCAAGAGGTCTTGTCAGCCCCGCTGTGAAATTTCTGTGCCATATTTCATACTGCATATGTATTTCATTTATTTTTGAACAAACGAAGTGAATTTCAAGTTTTAACTAATCAAATTTGCATTTCATTTGGTTCTACATATTTGATTGTTTCACCACATCTTTCGAACAGTTTGTCCAATTTTTTTTTTTTTTTTTTTTTTTTTTTTCTGTAGATTAATCCTAGATGGTAGAAAGAGCAAAGGGTGTTTCTATTCTCTACAATCTACAACCTTCTGGTCTTCTTCTTCTTTGCCTTTTCCCATGTTCAGATGGGGGTCTGCGTTTGTCGTTGGCCTCTCAATCAGCTTTAGAGTGATTTATTACTTTGAGGCCAACTGGTTTTGGCTGAACAAAATTTTTATAGACTTCGGGGGTTTTTTTGGGGGGGGGGGGGGCTGTACTGACTTTTATCTTCTGAGTGAGTTTTAGATTTAGAGTTCACTGAACTACTAGTAGATACGTAGACAGATAGGGTTTGAATGCCACTACTTAAGTAAATGTACCAAAAGTTCAATAAACTTATTATTGAATAATCGATTTATTATCAATCGGTCATGTCCTTGTGTGTCTCAAATTCAATAACCTATTAGTTTATTAGTACTTCCCAGTATAACTTGCTAAAATATGTATTTAATTTATTAGATTTATTTGGAGCTACGTAATGTGTTTATAGTATCAAAAATTCAAAGAAACTCCTGTGGTCCTGTGTAACTTCCCCAGATAATCGATTTTTATTACAATCGGTCTAACGGACTCTAACCCATCCGAACTGAAAATCGACTGGAATGATGGAGATAAGTTAAATAATGCTATGTAGGTAGAAGTTAGAAGTTGAATACCAGGCAGGCAGGCAGGTAGGTAGTGTAAGGTAGGGTAGGAGTTAGGTAGGTTTAGCTGTTTGCCAGTTTTGCTTGCTGCTTGCTGTTCTGTTTTATTCTCTCAATAGCGCTGGAGGTGAGATGATGTGCGGAGAGAAAACATCGTCACTTGATGCGATTTACGAGTTTTTTTACTTTC
Source organism: Diaphorina citri (assembly GCF_000475195.1). Lineage (NCBI taxonomy): Eukaryota > Metazoa > Arthropoda > Insecta > Hemiptera > Psyllidae > Diaphorina > Diaphorina citri. The sequence continues at coordinate 44,166 of NW_007377889.1, read as the reverse complement.
CTTGTTTATTTTTTCAGAGGATACAATCAATACTTAAGTATGAAATTAGTTGATACATAGAATAAATTGAAATTTGACATAGGAAATAATAAATAATAATATTTATTACAAAAAAGGTGACCTATATTGTCCAAATAAATATTGAAAAAAATAAAATACATAATAGGTATTCGGATGGTTATTTTATTTTAAAAAATCTGGTGTGAACATCACACGACTTTCCTCATCCTATTGAATGATGCTTTACAATATCTCTAACAGTTTAGTCGGTATAGCTGAAAACCGCCAAAAAAACGGTCAAAAACCACCAAAAAGCGGTCAAAATACCGCCGACCGCAGCACCTATCTCAACAAAACGTTTTGATTTGCATCCTTGTCACATTTGTGAACTACATACCAAATTTCAAGTCTCTAGCTCATACCGTTCCCGATATACTGTTAAACATCAGCCAGTCAGTGCTGCAGCGTGCAGATTTGGTTGATTCAGAATAAAACTATCGTACCTACTCTATTGGAATATCGTACGCTCAGGTAATCTATTACCGTACGATATCCATACAGTCGTACTGGAAAATTTGGACTAGTCTACTCCCTGTTTATAGTCCCCTAGCTAGATGCTGATCTACTCTCTGTTTATAGTCCCTCAGCCAGACTACAACCTTCTGGTACATACATCAGAGAATTATTTGACCCAATCTTCACAAAATAAAAGTTAACAAAAATGTAATCATGAAGAAACAAAGAAAATTTGCATGTTATGAATTCATTACACTCCACACTAACATCTAACATAAACAATGAACATACAGAACATAGTTTACAAAGTTCATGTTGGTAGTCAAAAGTTCCTATGAGGATAGTGGAAGGGGGAAGGGTTCTTTCTTATATGAGCTAGGAGTTTATGCTGTAGGTTTACCACTTAAGTACGTACTATTTTAATAAGTAGGTACCTATTCCAAATGCTTTTTCCAAAATTATGGAAGCCTTACTCTAAGTATTTATCTGTAAACAAACTGTCTGTGTTCAAAATTTATTTTTAAATGTACATATACCTAGGTACATGTATTTTCTTTTAAACTCATTCTTAGGACAACCTTTACCTAAATTTATTTTTTATAACAAGTTCCAGATGCATTTTGTGCACCTATACAGTACCTAAGTTATATAGAAGTAGGTACCTCCCCAGATTTTTTTCATTTAATTAAATTTTTCCCTGTATCTCGTAAAATTATGGCAATAATAATTTAAAATCTTATATGTAACTGCTTTGAGGTAGATTAAGTAGGTGACATTCCTTTTTTAATTAGGTAAATCAAGTATTTATTTTATTCCTGAAAAGTACTAATGTGTACTCTGTACTTATATAGGAACATAAGAAAGACATTGTTTAAGTTACAAGAAATAAACCATTGTTATTAAGTTCGGTCCTAGAGAGCTGAGTTGCCACTACCTTGTCCGACCAGAGACAGTACGTCACTGTGTCTGTGTAGATATCTCCATCATGATACCCAGTACCCACAGCTAGCTGCTAGCTCTCCGTTCTATGCTAAGGTCGACTGCATCACTTGAGTTTGAGACTAGGATAGCTTAATAGATTGGATAACACCACACTATCTATCTATAGAACAGATAACTCCCCGTACTTTAAATCAAAACCACCAACCTCCATTGTATTTTAGCAGACGCTGTTTTCGCTTGTTGAACAAAACTCGGATTATAAATTATAATAAATTAATAGGTATGTATGTATGTATAATAAATTAATTCTGAAATACGACGGAACCCGACATTTAAATATTTTAGGCAAATTCTTGTGCTATCTTTACACGTGGTTTTATTATTATTCTTATTTTTTTATTTTATTTTATTTTTACACCGAAAACCGCCAAAAAGCGGTAAAATGCCGCCAACCGTTGCACCGATTTTAACCAAAAGTTTCGTGTCGCATCTTTGTCATATTTGACATTTACATACCAAATTTCAAGTCTATAGCTCTTACCGTTCTCGAGATATTTTTTTTACAGACAGACACACACACGGACCAATGGCTGAAACTTTGGATTTAGGCTCTAGGGACCTCAAAACGTGTTTTGGCACTAAAAATAGGACCAATGGCTGAAACTTTGGATTTAGGCTCTAGGGACCTCAAAACGTGTTTTGGCACTAAAAACTGACCATCGAAATTTTGACCCGATTACATTTCTTTCCTTCCTATAGGATAAGGAAAGTAAAAAGTACTCCCAGAAAAAGATCCCCTGCAGGGCCCTTGAAGGTCTGATCCGGTCCAAAACCTATTGATTGACCTTCCTAAGTGTATAAAACATGTGCACCAAATTTCTTACTTTCCGTGTCCGGTCATATCTGATTAATCCAATGGTTAGCGGCCATTATTGCCTGTATTCAACGTACTATCGCCGCTGGCTGATTCTGGATCTCTGATTTCATCTCCAAGTGCTAGTTTTTATTTGAAAACAAAGCTAGCACTTAGCACGTTATTCTATCCAAGTTATTATTTCTCATTCACTAGATAGTGCCTATGCCTAATCTGAAGAGCCAACTTGACAAATTATACTTGGCCTACTCTACTGCCTACAGTATGAGCAGTAGACTACTTGCCTACATCTTATATTATAAGAACAAGATCCGTTCATAGTTCCACACTGATCGCTCTATCTCTAGAACCACAACACCTAGAAAGTTGAAATTTGGTAGGAATATTCCTTTTATGGTCTAGGTGTCCAATAAGTCAACACCTAGAAAGCTTAAATTTGGTAGGAATATTCCTTTTATGGTCTGGGTGTGCAATAAGAAAGGATTTTGCGAAAATCTACACCGATCCTGAGATATGATCAATTTTTGATCGCTGAAATCTCCATAAGAAATACACAGAGTGCAGAGACTGCGGGAGAGAAAACTTTTCCTCGCTCGCCTAATATTTGAGTTTCGTTTATGTTTTTAGTTTGATAACTACAAGTTCGGCCATGCCTTTTCCACAAGTTTGGCCATGCCTCGGGATGAACTATAGTTCATCCCGAGGCAGCGGGATTCCGGAGCGAAGCGACGGAATTCAGCTATCTTATATTATAAAATCAAGATCCATTCACAGTTCACACACTGATCGCTCTATCTCCTGAACCACAACACCTAGAAAGCTGAAATTTTGGTAGGAATATTCCTTTTATGGTCTAGGTGTGCAATAAGAAAGGAGAGTTATGGTGGGACAAACTAAAGGAAACACCGAAAAACTAAAATCATCGAGTTAAAACTTGAAATTCACTTCCTTCGTTGAATAAAGTTTGTCCAAGTTTGATGAAATTTGGCAAACCTGGTCAACGTACAAAGGCTATTGGATAATATTTGTTCAGTGGGTTATAGGCTTGGGGGTTTTTTTTTTTGGGGGGGGGGGGACTGTACTGACTTTTATCTTATGGGTTTCGGGGTTTTTTTTTTTGGGGGGGGGGGGACTGTACTGACTTTTATCTTCTGAGTGAGTTTTAGATTTAGAGTTCACTGAACTACTAGTAGATACGTAGACGAAATGTTTATTTCTCTTTCGTCCCCCTTGCATCATTGATTTCTTCACTTCCTCACATTATGATCTCGTACATATGATTTCCGTTATCTGATCCAATCCCTGTAGATAAGCCGGGACCTAGGAATTACCTAGTTAGTGATAATGTTCTATTTTTGAATTCGAACTAGGAACACCCTGTTTTATCAGCAGCAAACTCGTTGGTATGCTAACTAGTAGTTGAGCACATTGTAGATCTCAGTAACAGATCTCCTACGGTACCCTTCAATGAATGGTTTTCAAGAACTTGATGAGCAAATTTCCCCTAAATATGTATGTGAACCGCATTTCGTTCGAACTATAGAGGGCTTAGATGGTTGAGTTGAAACTAACAACTCACCAGTCTAATTAGCTTGCAGAGTGGCGCGTCTACCTTGGCCTGGTCGTCATATGTACATGGGTAGGGGAGATTTGGGCAGATTAGAAGGTGTTCCGGATCCTGCACGGCACCGCACTCACACAGCAGGTTCTCATCAGCACCAAGGAGAAGACCCCACTTCTCAAGGTTTGTTTTGCAACGAGGTACTCCCACTCTGAGGTGGTTGAGAGTTCTCCAGATGGGGTCCGAGGTTTCATCAAAATCAGAACAACCGTTCAAGAGTTATGGCGAAACAGACAATAGGTAAATGCGAAATCGTGGCGTTAAAACTTGAAACTTGCTTCGTTCATTGATTGGGTTTAATATTTGAGATGTTTTCATCCTAGATGAAACCGGTTGTGTTCAATGTCATTTATACTTGGATTAGCATTGGGTCTGGGTGAATAGCTGTTGCCATCGTTGGATGTTCCCCGAAGTCATATCCATCTGCCAGCAGCCAGCACCCTTCAACATTCCAAGAACAGCTTTTTTCCTAGGAATGCAGAATTTTATAGGGTTGAAGAGCTCCCGAGATTTAAAACATTTGAACTGCCAGGTCAGCTTAAGACCAGTGCATTGGTATAACAGAAGATCGTCTGGCTTGTCAATTCGAGAACTTGGTTTGACAAGAGCTTTGCAAAACTTTTCCGGATCTTCACCAGCAAGATACGCATCGCCTTGATGATCGCCAATATCCGAAACGAATCGGCACCCCAAGTAGAAGAAGAAGAAGATGAGGAGGAAGAAGAAGGCGGTGGGGGAAAAGAAGAAGTCTTATTAGAAAAAGAAAATACCCATGTAAAATTCAGACCGAAAACAATACTTTCTTACGGTAAACAATAATGTACTTTGACCTTTATTCTAACAAGCAGTGGTATTATGATTGCTCCAATGCTTCATCCATTCTCTTCTTCATCAAATTCTATTCAACTCCACCGTTTTAAAACTTCTGGAAAAGTTTTCCAAAGTTCCGTAATTTAGCACTGGTATGAAATCCGTGGAATTAATGGAAAACGTAAAGTTGAATGCTCGAGGCATTCTCTGCCACTCAACCCCGAAAGAAAACTTGGCAAGTTTCCCCCCCCCCTCCGGCCCAAGTCAAAGTTCCGTGATTTTACAATGAGTGAGACACCACATTTGGACAACCTTAGCCTGTCTTACTAATAGTACAGGTGGTATGGTCAGGGTATTTTATGCACAACAGTCTGACTATAACTATGACTATGACTGGTATATGATGCTAGTGTTGCTATCAGTATATTGGCCTTGGCGCTTAGGAAACAACATTGCCTATTGAACATTTTTCGTTTCGGAAATCCTGACGCAAGTGTGTAGTGCTTCTCCTGAAAAGTTTGCCTGTTGGTTAGGTGATTGTGAGATTTCATAATCACCAAGACCCTCAAACTATGACGTCATAGGTTGAGTATTTCATGATCACATGGTGCTGCTGCTGGTATGAGTGTCATCATGTTTGGCATTACATATAATAACGTTATCAATATCAATATGAATAGGATGCTGGTCAGAATGTCATACCATGTGGTGAGTTGTGTTGGATAATACAAGGGCACAGTTAGTCCAGTGGTAACGTGCTTGCTTGCCATACAGAAGATCCCGGATTCAAATCCCACCATCGACAAAAAATTGTACTCGTTTTTCGATTGCAAATATTTCAACGGCTTACTTTCTGGTGTTCTCGTGTTGACCCAGCATCTAAATGGGGAGTATTGTGTCTTTTCTCGCCCATCTGACGAGAGGCATACTACGGGATAGGCATGCTACGACACAGACTACATGCGTCCAATGTAGCAGTTGTTTCATTGTTACGAAATAAAAACGGCGGTGAAACATTCATCTTAAAAAAAAAAAAAAAAAAAAAAAAATCTAGGTCAATGGTATAACTCTAGAGCTAGGGTGTCCAGGGAAATGATATAACTCTAGGTGGCTGACTTTTCTTTCGCTGATAACTGATATTTTCCACGAGAGCCTGATATTTTATCAAAGAGGTTTTAAGTATTCCGAGTTCAAGTATTGCCTCTACAATGTTGCCCTTCTGTTTGAAAGATCTTTCGCTTCTTTTCACCATTTACTCTCGAACGGTTTGTTCAATTTTGATGGAGTTTGGCAAGCATGTTTAGCACCTTAAGGACTAATCGCTCATCAGCTTTTGGGGCTCTATTGTGGCCATTTTCCCAAGTGAATTCTAGGTACTCTACTGTGGAAGACCCTCAAACTATGACGTCATAGGTTGAGTATTTCATGATCACATGGTGCTGCTGCTGGTATGAGTGTCATCATGTTTGGCATTATAATAACGTTATCAATATCAATATGAAATGTTGCCCTTCTGTTTGAAAGTTCTTTCGCTTCTTTTCACCATTTACTCTCGATCGGTTTGTTCAATTTTGATGGAGTTTGGCAAGCATGTTTAGCACCTTAAGGACTAATCGCTCATCAGCTTTTGGGGCTCTATTGTGGCCATTTTCCCAAGTGTATTCTAGGTACTCTACTGTGGAATTCACAATTCACACTACAGACCCTTTAGTGAGAAGAAGTGAAATAAGCATACTCGGAACTTGTGATCGTTCAGCACAAGATTAAAGAGTCGGGAGTCACATTACCACTGGTCTTTAGTGAGAAGAAGTGAAATAAGCATACTCGGAACTTGTGATCGTTCAGCACAAGATTAAAGAGTCGGGAGTCACATTACCACTGGAACCTGGAACCTATAGTCATACTACGGCACAGACAATACAGACATGCTATCAGCTGACAGAGGAAAAACCGCTAGTCTGTTAATAGTGTGCTTCCTCTCTCTCTCTCTGAGCTGAGGGGAAGTTATGCATGAGTGAGTCTTGCACATTGCATTCTGTACAATGCTCTCATTGAATTAGAATACGAGGAAGGAAGAGAAATAGTTTTTCATGCTCAATAACAGAAACTACAGGGTCAGATTGAAAAATATCGAACATTTTTCATTTAAAGAATTGATAATACAGACCTACATATTTATTGATCTTTTCTTGTCCCCTTTGACATCCAATGGAGACATAGGCAACTATTTCAAGTTGATGGATTTAACAAGCTGGGCCCGTCCCTCCGGGAATTTTTTAGTCCGTGGTTTATTAAAGAAAATCAGTACCTATGTGCCTACCTAATTTGTTCAATATTCATTTTACAGAACGGGCTCTAGTCTTGATTTTAAATCATTACATGAAAGTAAAATCAAAAAATCAAATCAAGAATGATAATAAACTGAATATTAAACAAATTAGGTAGGTACATAGGTACTGATTTTCTCTAATCACGATCGAATAAACTACGGGCTAAAAAATTCCCGGAGGGACGGGCCCAGCTTGTTGATTTTACTTTCATGTTCATGTAATGATTTACTTTGGCCGAGTGGGTATCACACTAGGCTTGCACGTAGGAGGTCTGGGTTCGATTCTCGGCGGGGCCAAGGTTTTTTCGGCTCTGTGCTTGGAGTTTGGGGTGCACTCCGCCTCGTGAGGAAAATAATTGAGTAGCTACATTAATTGAGTAGCGACCAGTGGCGGCATTACCAGAGTAAAAAGAAAAATTTATAGATATGTCAGAAATAGTACAGGAGGCTCTTAATAATGCTGTGATATCCACAAAAATTGTGAAGAAGCTTCACCACAAATAAATCAAGTTAATCAAGACGAGAGAAATCAAATAAAAGTAACAATACATACTGATATTAAATATTAAAATGTGTCCAAACCTCGGCAACGCTGCTCTAGCCACCCTGTATGATAATAAAACAAAACAAAAAACCAAAGTAAATATTTTTTAGTACATAAGTATTTTATCTACATACATGGCCAACATTTTATTGCGATTACTTACTGAATACGTACCTACGTTTTGCTTCTTGACTTTTGACATATTAAATAAATTAAATCTTACATACATATGTATGTATTTATTCATGTAACTAAGTAGTAGGTACTCAAGTATAAGTAGGAACATGCCTACTTCATAGTCATCTTTATAATCTGCGTTGTCTTGATTTCATTTCTGCAGCAGTTTGCTTCTTTTTAAATATATTAAAAAATGTCTTATAGCTTGCCTACATACTTTTCAATGGGTCTCTTGGACGAATTTGTTTAGGGTGCTTACGTTGTAGAGAAAATGAAAAATAATTAGATTGGTAATTAGGTAGAGGTACATATGTTTAGGTAGGCCACATGGTAACATATTAGGTCCTTGGAATTTCACATGAATATTTCACTCATGCTCATGAAACTCTAGTGCAGTCTGAGTACTTACCTATTGTTTAGAACTAAACTAATTAATGGCAAGGTGGTTCTTGGAAGTGAAAATCCTGAAAAACATGTAGGAAAATAGATGTTGTTCCTATTATAGTATTAGATGTTTTTCCACTAAACATAAGGAGACAATGGTAATACCTACTGCCATGCTGATTAATGTGTCTGTAGTGTAAAATTAAATTGTTTCCTTGAAGGGATCTGCTGTAGGTAACTCTGTGAGAGGACCCTAGCAGCTCTGTTCTAGGAAATCTGTTAATAGTTATTACATACATACATAACATATCCTAAGTCGTTCTGTTTATGGCAGGTCGACTATTTACAAAACCTCGCCACCATAATCGATCTCTAAAAGTTTGGTTGTTTTCTATGAGACTAGGGTCCTGATTTCTCTTTCCAATATCTTTGTTAATCATATCTTTCCATCTTATTCTTGGTCTTCCTCTTTTCCTTGTTCCTTGTATTTCCATTTCGTAGTATTTGTTTGGTATTTATTCTTTCATGATTTATTCTTCTGATGTGTCCATATAATATTTCAATCTAGATGTTGTAATCTCTCTGCTCCAATCGTATTCCGGATGGTTTCATTTCTAATTCGATCTCTTCTGATTTTTCCTATCATACTCCTCAGAAATCTCATCTCTGCCGCCTGTATCCTGCTCTCTTCTTTGTTCTTCATTACCCATGCCTCCGCTTCATACGTAAGTATGGGAACAAAATAAGTCTGGTATACTGTTTTCTTGCATTTTAGGGGGACATGGGTATTCAATATGATGTCTTTTACTGTATTGTAAAATCCACTGCTCAACTGTATCCTTTTACTGATCTCTTTGTCCATCGCTCCGTCCTTTGATATCATACTGCCCAAATATTTGAATTGATCTATCTACCTTCTTTAGATGGTGACCGTCCATTGTTACACTGCTCTCTCTGTTATTTCTTTCCATAAGTATCACTATCTCACTTTTCTCTGCGCTGAAGTTCAATCCGTACTCTTTTGCTACTTTTGTCCTCTCGTTTATTTCATCTTGTACTTCTTGTTTGTTTTCACCTGCAAACAGCATGAGTTTCATATTTTCCTTTCCCAGTTGATGTTCTACTCTCTTCTGAATTTCATTCATGACTGTTATGAATAACAACGGTGATAGCACTCCTCCTTGGCGTAAACCTGACTCGATGGTGAAGCTCTCTATCATTCCCATTTTTGTTTTAACCCCACTCTTTGTTCTTGCATACAATCTTGCTATTCTGTCTACTATTGTTTCCAATAGTTATTACTAGAGTAAGAAAAAAAAAAATTGAATTGATTAATGGAACTCATTGGAAAGGGCCATTTGGTAATGCTGTGATACCCACAAAAATTATGAAAAGGTACAACTTCAGCACAACTAATTCCCAATTGCTTTGTGTTTACAGGCGGGATGGAAGGAAAACCTAACCACGTTCATGACAGAATTGAAGAATCTACAATGTACTGGAATGACGCTACTAGGCGCTGCACTCAAACATACATTTGATGTGCTCAATATGAATCGTATGCAGTCTGGTATCGATACATATGGACAAGGGCGCTCACCATTCTTCCTGGAACCTGCCGTCATTGTGGTTATTACAGACGGGGGTAAACTGTCCAATGCTACTGGGGTAAGTAACTCAAGACAGGTCCAGTGCTACTGGTAACATACAAACGAGAGAAATTTGAGTCCCTCTACCTTAACGGCGCTCGCGCTCAGGCGTAAGGCGTAAGACATCTCCGGATGATCTATATCCGAGTAACATGTTTCTGAGTTCTTCTCCTATTGGGGTAAGACACGGTTGAACTCTCAAATAAAATTGGAAATCCATATAAGGCAGACTTTAAAGCTGCATTGGACGACACGGCAATCAGACTTCAAATTCACAACTTGCCTCGTCTACCTGGGTGAAGTAAGAAAAAGAAGAAACGGACCAATTTTACCAGAACAATCTGTCCGGCAGTAGTGCACTATACTAAGTGTTTTGTAGTCTTAATTTACTCTATTCCATTCTATTCCTCTAATTACCTACTCTTCTAATAGCAATCTCACTCTGGCAGGATATTCTATTCTATTCTAAAACTATTCCATTCCACAGGTACAGGAAGACTTCAATCTCCCTATGCATTCTCCTATCCCTGGATCTGAAATGACTCGCGAACCATTTCGCTGGGACCAAAGACTATTCTCTCTCGTGTTACGTCTAGCAGGGACACCTTGTCCAGATCGGTACCATGCCTTCCTACTATGCTGCTGTGAGTATATCTTAATGCCAGGGTTCTCGCATAGTGAGCTTTTCCACACAACCGATTATGGCCGACTTAGTAGCCGTCATCAAAGGGGATGGAAAAAAGAAGGAAGAGGAAAAAGAAAATTCCCCTAACCCTGAAGCCAGAATCTCCATAGTTCTCCATAGAATGAGAGAAAGTATGAACACGAAAAGGCTAAGAAGAAGATGCTTGTCCAGAACGAGACATGGGAGTTGTCGCCTGTGATAATTCTCCTATAGACGCTATGTGTGAAGTAACTGGAGGTGAGTGCACAACGTACCGGCGGGTTCCATTCTCGGAGTAGGGGGAGGACTTCCCGTGTGTTCCCTTTATGTGAGCTAATAATAGATCAGTTGCGCTTACTTGGGTGATGTTTCAAAGTCATAGAGCAGGAAAAATGAAGACCAACGGAATTTTTCTTTTTCTTCTACGACTTCTAGATCCCGAAATAAATCGATTTAAAAAATACTGGTAAATCGTGAACTTTGACGTCACGGCATACGCTCCCGTACCGGGGTGCAGGTTCGAATCCCGCCCATGGAATTTTTAAATACATTCCTTTGTTTTGTTTTTTTTTTTTCTCATTTTCATTCACTTATCACTAATTTTCCGTGTCTGCGAGAGGCATGATATGATATCTACATCAACCTGTCTCACAGTGTTGGAAGCATTGGGATTTAAAACCTCCAATAATGCAATGTTGGTATGTTGATACTTGCTTCCCATTGTTTGGTTATATTTCTAATATTAGCTTTATGTTCGTGTTCGCAGGGAGGTCGTATTGTGTGACATCTCACCGCATGTTACTCCAATGTATAGACAGTCTGGTTCAGAAAGTACAAAGTGGCGTAGTTATCAATTTTGAAAAGATCGGACCAGATCCGCCACCTATCAATGAAAGTAAGTATCTTACTCTGTCCTTTGAAAGTAACATATCTAGTAGCTTGTACTGGTAAAAAAAAAGAAAAAAAAGAACTGGTGTGAACATCACACGACTTTCCTTATGCTATTGAATTATGCCGAAACCCGCCAAAAAGCGGTTAAAATAAGCCAATCGTTGCACCAATCTTAACCAAAAGCTTTGTGGTGCATCCTTGTCACATTTGAGGGTTTCATACTAAATGTCAAGTTTCTACAGACGCACGGACCCAATTGCTGAAACTTTGGAAATGTATTCTAATGGTTCTAACATGTTGTTGCGTTTTCAGGTAGTAAAGATCCAGACATGGAGGAAATGGATTGGGAGAAGGAAATTATTAATTATCCCTCGGGTAGTCTAGGTGGAGCCAAAATCAACAATGTGATCAACGGAATGGTAAGTAACTAAGTACTAATAGCGAACAAAACGCTCTTTTACAATACTCGTTGCCTAGAACTATAACACTAAGCAAGGTGTGTGGTTGATATATGAGCGAGACTACACGTGCTGGTATGCCAGTGTGTACTGAGCCTCGTGAGTATAATCCAGCTGGTTCAAATGCCAGTGAAAAAGCGACGCATCAAAGTCTGATATTACATAACTTATGACTCTCAAAAAGAAAAAAAAAATCCAAAGTTTACGTAATAATAAAATCACGTGTTTTTTTTTCCTCATCTTTGTGTTAAATAATTTTGTCGTCATTTCAGAACAACCGCAATAGCGGCAGTAGCACTCCAGTAGGAACAGGGGGTGCTATGAACATTATCAACAGTACAGCATGGCATAACTGTAGAAAACTCATCTACGTACCACGCTCCGCGCAGAAAGGATTTCCCGTAGGCTTCTGGCCTATACCCGAGTCTTTCTGGCCCGATATTACTGCCTCTTCATTGGTAAGCTATTAACATGGGTTAGGATTAATCCGCGAAATCTGTTTGATATGAATACCCCTCCACGTTAACTTCAATCTTGCAATTCTGACTCAAAATTTACTATCTCCAGGATTTTGAGAACTCAAAATAATTGTTGGACAAAACAAAACAAACACGGGTTTGCTTCTAAAATCCACCGTAGATTCAAAATTTTCTTTTAAAGCAACTAAGGTAGTATATGAAATAATGATCTCAGTTAATGTTAAGAGTTTTGCAATGTGAAAGATTTAACATAGTCTCGTCTTAAGGTGGAGCCAAAATCAACAATGTGATCAACGGAATGGTAAGTAACTAAGTACTAATAGCGAACAAAACGCTCTTTTACAATACTCGTAGCCTAGAACTATAACACTAACAGCAAGGTGCGTGGTTGATATATGAGCGAGACTACACGTGCTGGTATGCCAGTGTGTACTCAGCCTCGTGAGTATAATCCAGCTGGTTCAAATGCCAGTGAAAAAGCGACGCATCAAAGTCTGATATTACATAACTTATGACTCTCAAAAGAAAAAATCCAAAGTTTACGTAATAATAAAATCACGTGTTTTTTTTTCTCATCTTTGTGTTAAATAATTTTGTCGTCATTTCAGAACAACCGCAATAGCGGCAGTAGCACTCCAGTAGGAACAGGGGGTGCTATGAACATTATCAACAGTACAGCATGGCATAACTGTAGAAAACTCATCTACGTACCACGCTCCGCGCAGAAAGGATTTCCCGTAGGCTTCTGGCCTATACCCGAGTCTTTCTGGCCCGATATTACTGCCTCTTCATTGGTAAGCTATTAACATGGGTTAGGATTAATCCGCGAAATCTGTTTGATATGAATACCCCTCCACGTTAACTTCAATCTTGCAATTCTGACTCAAAATTTACTATCTCCAGGATGCTGAAAACTCAAAATAACTGTTGGACAAAACAAAAAAAGCAAACCCGAATTTAGAAAATTAGAAAATTCGGGCTTGCTTCTAAAATCCACCCTAGATTCAAAATTTTCTTTTAAAGCGACTAAGGTAGTATATGAAATAATGATCTCAGTTATTGTTAAGAGTTTGCAATGTGAAAGATTTAACATAGTCTCGTCTTGTGCTAATGTTCTGCAATACACAAGCACGTATCATAATAATATAACAGACATGTGCTTCGCGTGCCTATTCAAACTTTATCTTAACTTGAAAAGTTTGTGCAAAGTGCAATTTAAAGTTTTACTTTCTACTATCTGCATTATGTGTCTTCAAAATCGGAAAATGGGTGGCTCTATCTATTTGAAGTGCTCTGAGTCCAACAAGCTGGGCCGTTCCTCCGGGAATTTTTTAGTCCGTAGTTTATTCGATCGTGATTAGAGAAAATCAGTACCTATGTACCTACCTAATTTGTTTAATATTCAGTTTATTATTATTCTTGATTTGATTTAGTCTTGACACATATCTCAATTAATTTCCCGTCTCCTTGTCTCTATTTCAGCCCCCCAGATCTGCTCACCCCAATGTAAAGTTCACATGTACAAGTCAGGATCCTTTAGTCATAGAAAACTTACCGTTTGATAAGTACGAGCTGGAACCAAGTCCTCTCACTCAATATATTCTGGCTAGGAAGCAGCCTACCATTTGCTGGCAGGTAAGTAAGAGAAGGATTGAGAATATCAAATGGTCCGACAGAGTACGGAATGAGGAAGCGTTGATAAAAGTGGATAAAGAAAGAAATATAGTAAAGACTGTCTTCCAAGGCCAAACAGGAATTTAGGTGTGCTTGGTTCATGAGAGAGTTAAGGGAACATATTTAAAGTCTAAAAAGATTATTGAAAAATGGAAATCGATTGCAAAGGGGTCACTTGGTAATGCTGTGATATCCACAAAAGTTGTGAAAAAGCTCTGTTTTAACACAAATAATTTGAGATTTGATTGATTCTTGATTGAGATTTGGTTGATTTTTGATTGATATTTTCTGCTCTATTTCCTCTCAGGTGTTCGTAGCTAACAGTTACAAGAACTCGGATGTTGGTCACCCGTTTGGTTACCTGAAGGCGTCCACCAATCTCTCCACAGTAAACCTCTTCGTTATGCCATACAACTATCCTGCCTTACTACCTCTCATTGATGATTTCTTCAAAGTACATCGCATGAAAGTTACGCCGGAGTGGAGGGGGAACTTTCAGAAGTACATCGGTACCATGCCTTCCTACTATGCTGCTGTGAGTATATCTTAATGCCAGGGTTCTCGCATAGTGAGCTTTTCCACACAACCGATTATTGCCGACTTAGTAGCCGTCATCAAAGGGAATGGAAAAAGAAGGAAGAGGAAAAAGAAAATTCCCCTAACCCTGAAGCCAGAATCTCCATAGTTAACTTTACTTTTTGCAAACAATCAGAAAAGGGTTCTCACTGACCCAACTTTGGGAACATAATTCAGTTCGTATCTCGAGTAGGTACAATATCATGTCTTCTGATGAAGTTTTTCGCACATCGAAGCGTTTACCCCTTCTTGTGAGTTTACAGTTAGCTTCTTAACTTATTGGAGGCCATTAGCATTTAAGTACTCCTCGTCAATTCACACGATGCCCATATCTCAGATGGGTAACTATCAGGAGTATTTGAAGCGTATGGCCGCACCTTTACGTGAAGTTGAGTCCACACCGGTCAGACAACACATGTTCGGAAATCCGTTCAAGATAGACAAGGTAAGTGTGAGGGCAATTTCATATTTGTTGAATGAATAAAGTTCTATATTTTAACTATGACCATTTTGCATTTAGTTTGAGTTCATTTGCCTGTTTTTATTCACATTAACTCTGGAATGTTCAACCTGTATGGCCGCACCTTTACGTGAAGTTGAGTCCACACCGGTCAGACAACACATGTTCGGAAATCCGTTCAAGATAGACAAGGTAAGTGTAAGGGCAATTTCATATTTGTTAAATGAATAAAGCTCTATATTTTCCCTATGACCATTTTGCATTTAGTTTGAGTTTCTAAAGCATTTTCAGCATAAAAGAAATTTTCGTACGTCTGGGGGCCCTATACGAACCCGATTTCAGTTTTCTTCATGAGTTCTAGAGTTTGCTGAACAGGGGTCAGAGATTTTATAAACAATAAAAATCTGGTGTGAACATCACACGTCTTTCCTTATCCTATTGAATTTTGCTTATTTGAGTATTCTTCTATTGTAATCTTCAGTTGTAATGAGTATTCTTCAGTTTAATCAGTAAAGCTGAAAATCGCCAAAAAGCGGTCGAAAAAGCGGTTGAAAACCGCCAACAGGAGCACATATTTTAACGTAAAGTTTTGTGTTACATCCTTGTCACAATTGAGGACTACATACCAAATTTCAAGTCTGTAGCTCATACCGTTCCCGAGATATTATTGAATTAAACCGAAAACCGCCAAAAAGCGGCAAAATACCGCCAAGCGTTGCACCGATCTTAACCAAAAGTTTCGTGTCGCATCCTTGTCACATTTGACAGCTGTTTGCCAAATTTCAAGTCTCTAGCTCTTACCGTTCAAGAGATATTTTGTTTACAGACAGAAGGACAGACACACACACACACACACACACACACACACACACGGACCAATGGCTGAAACTTTAGGCTCTAGGGACCTCAAAACGTGTTTTGGCACTAAAAACTGACCATCGAAAATTTGACCCGATTACATTACTTTCCTTCCTATAGGATAAGGAAAGTAAGAATAATAAATGTAAATGGAAATCAAAAGTGAACACGATTTCACTTCCCGTCTGTTCTATTTCAGCGTATGATGGTAGACGAGGCAGATATAGATCTGGTAGGCGGATCTCCACACAAGGGAGGAGGCAAGAGATCTCCTCATGGAGATAGCGGTGGAGGTGGTGGTGGTGTTAGTCCTCGTCTAGCGAGCAAGAGAAAGCCAGGCCCCATCCCCAAGCATGTCCAAGTGAAGAGACAACGCCTTAGCTGTACAAGTTCAGAGTCCCCCCCGCCCCCCTCTCCTGCTCCTACACTAACACCCCCACCCTCCCCCTCCCCCTGTCCTACCCCTACACCACTGAGTAATGGACTAGCAGACTCAGGATCAGGAGGTAAGTGACACTTCTAGTACCTACGTTACTTTCTCTAAAAGTCAGCTCCCATAGCGTAGTGGTCACTGCGCTCGCGTTGCACGCGGGAGACCCGGGTTCGATTCCCGGCGGGGTCAAGAAATTTGTATCAAGCAAATGATTGATTCCGTGACTGGCCGTTGCGGGGCCCACTCAGCCTCGTGAGGAAAATGAGTAGCTATGACATGTAAATGCGCATAGAGACCGGTGCCAGCATGGTAGTGGTAGGTAAACATTGGATTTTAGGATTATTGAGATATTGGGAAAATCCTACAATGCTGCAGTGAGCACCAAAGTTGTGACATCATAACACAAAGAAACTGCATTTACATTACATTACTTTCCCTTCAGGAGAGTTTTTTTTTTTTTTCTTTTAAAATTGAGTTAATCTAAATGAACTTGATTAAATTCAGTACCTACTAATAGAGCCTCTTAGAAATCAGTGCCCAGTTAATAGGTATCCCCACAGTTAGCCCAGTTGTAACTCTCTTCTTGTATAGAAGGTAGGTTCTAATTGCTACGTTTCAACTCGACCATTTTGCATTTGGTTTAGATGTTTATGTGTTTATTTGTTCCGCTATAACTCGCGATTATTTGGTCCGATTTTGATGAACTTTGAAATTTTGAGTTCCTTGAATCAAGACACGTCGATCCTTGAAATTTGGCGTCCCAGGTCCAATTTTGGTCTCAAACTTTTGAACATTGTAATGGATAAATTATCGCATTTATGACCCTTGTATACCCTTCTGTTCTATCTACAAAAATAATCCCAATTCTTGGTAAATCTATTGTTTTTTTTTTTTTTTAAAAAAAAACAAGCTGGGTCCGTCCCTCCGGGAATTTTTTAGCCCGTAGTTTATTCGATCGTGATTAGAGAAAATCAGTACCTATGTACCTACCTAATTTGTTTAATATTCAGTTTATTATCATTCTTGATTTGATTTTTTGATTTTACTTTCACGTAATGATTTAAAATCAAGACTAGAGCCCGTTCTCCCTTTATTCCCAATAAAATGTTTAAGTCACCCATCCATTTATTGGCCTTCATCGGCGTTGCTTAACCTAGAAAACGCTAAAACCGGTCTTAAATTAACGACTGAAGTGTTATCTAAAACTTTCTCGCTTTGAGTTCATAGGTCATCGCGACAAATTTCGAGATCAGAGCTCATTTGTGTGAAAAAAAAAAAAATCCCCCAAAAAACAGTTTTTTTTTTTTTGTTTTTTGGCTTTATGGTTTTCTGGACAAAATTTGCACCACCATTTTCGTGTTCCTGGTAAAAAGACCTTTAATTTGATATATAGGTCGACCAGGTTTGGATAAGTCCTTCTATGGGGACAGACAGACCGACCGACCGACCGACAGACCGACCGACCGACCGACCGAGCGAGTGACAGACACCGAAGCGAATACAATAGTCCGTCCCTTATACCTTTTTATTACTATTGTAATAGTAAAGGGAGGACGGACTAAAAAGGTTCGAAATCAATCCTTCAATTTTATTCTTTAGAGTGATTGACAGTTTTATAAGTATTCTAAAAAAAAAGAAAAAGAAAGGAAAAAAAAAACTGTGTCACCTCTTTTTTTAGATCATAAGAAGTGTAGATAATTTTACTTTTATTTCTGTTTTGATGTACACATGTGTATTACGCAGGGTCACCCATTTAGGCAAAGTCTCAGCTTAGGCAAAAGAATCTGAGTGAGGTCTACAGTTCACAGAACCACTAGTTTACTATTAATCTATTGTACTTTCTCATTTCCAGATGAAGGCGAAGGTCCTCTCACGATTGTGGAAGATCCACCCAACACTAACCCTACCCCTCCATCTCCCACAGACCATTCTCCTCCTCCCTCCCATCTGATCAATAGTCACGATCATTCCCTCCTTAACAATCATACTAACAATGGTGAGGTAGGGGCTCTCTGGCCTTGATGGCACCTCATGGTATCCTCTTAATGGGATAGTATATGGACTCACAGCTTTTCTCTGGAATAAATCTGAGTGTGCGGACTCTTTAGAGGTGCTGCAGGTGAATTTTTTTGATCGATAATATACCAGTGAGGGTACTTCTAGGTTCCATCAAGGCCAGGGTATAGCAGCTTGGGCAGGGGAAAAATACTGGTCACAATAGATCTACAGAGGTCGCAGTGTTAATTGCATACTCTCTCGGGAGAGGAGCAACCAGTCCCATAATAGAATAGAATGAGAGAAAGTATGAACACGAAAAGGCTAAGAAGAAGAGTAAGAAGACTAATTCATCTATTATGTTTTATTTCAGCCTCTAAGGAGGGCTCTGATCAGGATGGGTATGCCAGCCGCTATCTCCCAATCCCTTATTCCTGATAGTATGGAGAACTCTCTGAGTTATTCTGTATTGAGTTATCTGAAGCGAATGAAGATACAGGCTAAGGATGAGTTCGACAGGTCAGTAACCAAATGATAATAGTACAATATGTTTTGACATCTCATCTCGATGGGGAAAAAATCGTTTTTTCTTTAATGCATAAATAGGAACTAAACACAAATTAACCAGCAAATATATGTTAAAATGCCTTATCTGAAGCGAATGAAGATACAGGCTAAGGATGAGTTCGACAGGTCAGTAACCAAATGATAATAGTACAATATGTTTTGACATCTCGTCTCGATGGGGGGAAAACTCGTTTTTTCTTTAATGCATAAATAGGAACTAAACACAAATTAACCAGCAAATATATGTTAAAATGCTACTATTAATAACGAATTCACGGCCCTTAGTTCTGTAAAAAGGCGCCCAAGGACGGGATTTTATACAATGGCCAAACGTGGCACGTAAAATTAAACGATTTTTTCCTCGTTTGAAAAAATCTAATTTTAGTTTTTGGAGCTTAGCCTATAAATTTAAAATTACTAACGTTCTGTACAAATTATTTTAATCGAGTGAAAAATGTCGACCGACTGCATGTTATTTATTTTCCAACCTGTAATTTCAGACTGTGCAATGATGTGAGTACCAAACAGAACACAGCTAGCAAGAACATGATATCAGCAGAGAGTATCCGAGTTGTACCCCGCTCTTTCACAGAACCACTAGTTTACTATTAATCTATTGTACTTTCTCATTTCCAGATGAAGGCGAAGGTCCTCTCACGATTGTGGAAGATCCCCCCATCACTAACCCTACCCCTCCATCTCCCACAGACCATTCTCCTCCTCCCTCCCATCTGATCAATAGTCATGATCATTCCCTCCATAACAACCATACTAACAATGGCGAGGTAGGGGAAACTAGACCTCCAACCCCTGATATGATACCAGCCGAACTGAAGAAATACAATATGCGAGTGAGAGCCCTTATCTATAAGGAAGTTAGGAAACCAGGCAAAAGTAAGTAGTATTTGACGTACGACCAAGGACCCTTTGATTTGTGTCCCTTGATACAACTCATTACCGGGCTACAGTGAGTTCCTACCAAGCCCTCAAGTTCCTATGGGGTTCAAAATGTGACTAGAAAACTTTCTTTATGAAAATTAACAAAAGCCCTTTGTGAATTATAGCCCGTCACACACTGCACGAAACGATTTTTTTTTCTTTCGTGAGGTGTTCACATTGCCAACGAAGAAAAATTCAAAAATCGTAACTTCGGACGAAGAAAAATTTGTTCTGTGTGAACGGACTGTTACGGTGAATCAGACAATCAAAGTCAAAACCGTTGTATTCAAACTTACACTTCACATGTTTTTATTGTGAAACTCATCCTGTGTTAATCATTCTGCTATAACCATCGCTTTGTTGCGATTTTGCCCCTCCCCCCCTCTCCCCCTCCTATTTTATGTTCACAGATTATAAACCTCTCCTAGAGCACTTGACAACACTGCAAGGTTCTACAGAAACCTTGATGGACCTCTTGCATGATATTATTAAAGAATCATTACGATTCAAACGTAAAACCCTCGCTAAGATATTGGAAGACATATTGCATAAACTGGAAGCATCAAATTTTGGGCCCCCCCGTCTGAACAACGGGACCAGGTAGCACGTGCTACCACCCTGTATATAGTGCTATGTAGATGAAATACCATGAGGACATTTCTATCTCACGGAACAGAGAGGTGAACTCAAAGAGACATGGCGTGAAATGCTATGTGGATCTGGTTCAGGAAAATGCCCTTATAACCAATTCCTTTGCATTCGTAACCAACATAGTAATGAAGTTACATTGAGTCCTAACAGTGAAGTTATTGATTCAAGACATGACGGGACTCAAAGAGACATGGCGTGAAATGCTATGTGGATCTGGTTCAGGAAAATGCCCTTATAACCAATTCCTTTGCATTCGTAACCAACATACATAGTAATGAAGTTACATTGAGTCCCAACAGTGAAGTTATTGATTCAAGACATGACGTGGAATACTGCACCCCTAGTCTAGTAATGAACCCAGTCATTGTGGAGTGAGTGATGGGATGTCCTGTGTCGCCAGAGGACAAAGGGAGTTTGATAGTGACACGCAGGGTGAGAATGAGGAAGCATGAAGTTTTATTTCTAAAGTTCTACCCTCTTATATCCTGGAGCCTGGGGTACATTTTGAGTATAAACTTTGATTACACTTGATCTTATTGGATTAACGAGTCCTAGGTGTTAGTTGATTTTAAACTTTGAATTAAGATTAGCTAATCAAACATTTTTTTTTTAATCCAATGAGATTAAGTTTGGACCTGGACATTTAAACAATTTTTTTCCCGGGTTTGGAAATCATACACGTTAAATTCTTATTAAATCGTTCATCCAACCTCCCAGTTTTCAAGCATCGAAAGTTTTTGTTTCATAGGAGGTTAACGTCATTGTATAGCTGCGAAGGTTTTTAATGACGGGGAGTTTATTATCCATTCAGCAACAAGCTATCTACTTCACAGCCTGAGTGGGTTTGGGATGTCAGCGTGTGATTCATGCCCAAGTCACCCATCCGAATATCAACCACGCGCAACGTTGCTTAACTTAAGTGAGAAACTACAAAAATCCTCGCTGTCTCTTTTGATGAAATTCGACCCAGTTTTAAACTAATGAATTAGCAGAACCTAATACCTATTAGATATGAATAAAACGTGTGTTGTAAATTTATACTCGTATGTATTCATGTACCTAGTGCATTGGTTTTCTTTTGTTTCTTTCGTCTTGAAATTTACATGAGCGTTTTTACCCATGGAACTTTGATTTTCTGAAATCGTGGCTTTTTCATCTGAGATAATGCTGCCTTCTCTAAGTGGTTAAGGTCCTTACTAGCTTTTTTCCAACATCAACATGTCCCACCCGTAGTATGTCCCTTATTATCAAATGCGCGATAAGATAATTTACTTCCCATTGAGGTGTTGGGTCAACAGTAAACACGAGAAAGTAACCCGATGAAATGTGCGAAAGACGTTGAAAATTAAATCGAGTAACGGTACAATTTTTTTCTCTATTGGGGGCATCGAAGCCAGGACTTTGTGCATGACAAGCAAGTACCACTGGACCAAGCGTTGAAATGTTTGACCAATACAAGAACACCTACAAAATAACTACATAGGTCAAGTTTTTTTCAGTTGAAATGCGAGTGCAAATTTTTGCTTTACCATGACATTAATATCATAGCTATCCCCGCCCCCCTCTCCTGCTCCTACACTAACACCCCCACCCTCCCCCTCCCCCTGTCCTACCCCTACACCACTGAGTAATGGACTAGCAGACTCAGGATCAGGAGGTAAGTGACACTTCTAGTACCTACGTTACTTTCTCTAAAAGTCAGCTCCCATAGCGTAGTGGTCACTGCGCTCGCGTTGCACGCGGGAGACCCGGGTTCGATTCCCGGCGGGGTCAAGAAATTTGTATCAAGCAAATGATTGATTCCGTGACTGGCCGGGGCCCACTCAGCCTCGTGAGGAAAATGAGTAGCTATGACATGTAAATGCGCATAGAGACCGGTGCCAGCATGGTAGTGGTAGGTAAACATTGGATTTTAGGATTATTGAGATATTGGGAAAATCCTACAATGCTGCAGTGAGCACCAAAGTTGTGACATCATAACACAAAGAAACTGCATTTACATTACATTACTTTCCCTTCAGGAGAGTTTTTTTTTTTTTTCTTTTAAAATTGAGTTAATCTAAATGAACTTGATTAAATTCAGTACCTACTAATAGAGCCTCTTAGAAATCAGTGCCCAGTTAATAGGTATCCCCACAGTTAGCCCAGTTGTAACTCTCTTCTTGTATAGAAGGTAGGTTCTAATTGCTACGTTTCAACTCGACCATTTTGCATTTGGTTTAGATGTTTATGTGTTTATTTGTTCCGCTATAACTCGCGATTATTTGGTCCGATTTTGATGAACTTTGAAATTTTGAGTTCCTTGAATCAAGACACGTCGATCCTTGAAATTTGGCGTCCCAGGTCCAATTTTGGTCTCAAACTTTTGAACATTGTAATGGATAAATTATCGCATTTATGACCCTTGTATACCCTTCTGTTCTATCTACAAAAATAATCCCAATTCTTGGTACTCTGTGTTGTTATTTTATAGATCATGACTCCCTCTATGCAACAGCTACCCTCGCACACTGCACACTCGAGAACGCAACAACTGCTCTTGTGTAGTGGATAATAATATGCTGTGGGGTGAGTTATGTTATTGTATTTACTAACCTAGTTCTCCTATCTGGGTATCCTGCTAGTACTGTTTGGTATTCAGCTAAGCTGACAATATATTCAGATCAGCAGAGAATGTATTCAGGTCAAATCTGAGATTATATTCAGATAAATGAAGAAGAAATGGATGGTCTGACAGGATATAAAATTAAAATGAATTGTGAGGATAAAGTCGTTTTGTAACTAATAGCCCCCTCCTCACTTTAAACACTTGGTGAATTTGTATTTGTAACATTTGATTTATTATATTTTATGCTATTTTAATGGGATCCCCTCTTGTTTTTAATCCTGTATTGCATACGTAAAGACGTGACCTTGGACACAGATATTTCCTCTAATATTAATATTGGACTCTCATGTGGCATACCTACCTCTGAAAATGTTTGGAGACTACGTCCGAACCATCTCCAAGTATTCTCACATGTATCATATATGACTGTAACATGCGGTTGTATACGTGGAGATAAGTTAAATTTCCTTTTTATCGGTCTTTAAATTAATATTTGTGTCCAAAATAACGTTACTCATGGTCTCTTGTCTTAACTCTGGCGTATTGTTCGTTTTATAGGTTTTGTGTTCAACTCACAAATGTCAAGCACGTCAGAGATCGCATATGTATTTTGTTGTTAATCTATGAGATAAAGTCTGGAAACAAAATCAAATAAATCCCTGATATTTTGTTTGTGACCATATTGAAATGCTTTGGAATCGAAGATATCCTGCCTAAGATCATGCATTGTTTTTTTTTTATATAAAAAAGAAAATTTCTCGATCTTTTTTGTCAATAGTTTTTTTTAGTGTGCTAATAAATTGTGTGTATATTTTTCCAATGAAATTGTAAAAAAAAGGCGCTGTAATTGTGTATAATTTTTCTGTGGAATCAATGTTTTCTGAAGTGAATGAACCTTTAACGTTCGCCTTGTCATCTATTTGCCTTTAAGTACTTGTACTTTACAAGTCTCCCTTTCATGTTAGACTTGTACAGTTTACAAGTTACTTACTCGTCAGTTTCTTTTTGATTTTTACTTTTCTTCCGATTTCAGTGGTAAATCAGTTAAAGAGTTGAAGGAAACCCTTAATCTCCAAATTACACTCCAGATTTACAGTCTCATGTTGAAACGTCCAATGATAGGGCAACATATTTAACATGAGGCTGTAGACCTGAGGTTTTGATTAGGTACCTATTTGCGCAAAACACTATAGAAAGCGCTACATTTTTTAGAGTAGGTAACTATGAAATAAATAGGTAACTATTTCGCGGTAGGTGTAAAAACTACCTATTATTAAAATGCCCTTGTTGACCCAGAAAGAGGTTCCTTTGGCCCCAACCCTTTTTTAAAAAAAAAAAAAAAAAAAAAAAAAAATTTGAATAGAATAATTTTCTCCGTATTCCTTTTATGAATAATTTCAAAGTGTGCCCTAAAGTGACATTTTCTCAATATGAAAAAGAACTATCAAGCAAAAAGAAAGTAATAAAAGAACATATTGGATTGGAAACAAGTAAACCTAGCAGTGAGTGTGATATGAACAAATTTAACATAATTAACAATGAAGAGATCAACAAAAGCCTGCAACTATTGAGAAGTTTTGAAATATATTGGAAGATGAACAAAACAAAGAACGTGAATATGTATATCTCTGAAATGAAACAAGTAAACCTAGCAGTGAGTGTGATATGAACAAATTTAACATAATTAACAATGAAGAGATCAACAAAAGCCTGCAACTATTGAAAAGTTTTGAAATATATTGGAAGATGAACAAAACAAAGAACGTGAATATGTATATCTCTGAAATACCTAAATAAAAGCAACAATCGACACTTGTGCATTTCAAAGGATTTAAAATGGAAAGTGCTAGTGAATTTTTCAAAGGAAAAGATTATTTATCAAACTAATAGAACAGTGACAAAGTAACGAAATACCTAGTTGAACTAAAGAAAATTAAATGTGTTTTTATAATTTCACATTTAAGACGAATCATCCAAAGGTAATAAAACTGAATTAACAGTGAGATTCGATTAATATAGTCAAGGAGTATATAAATTGATCGAAATGACCTTAATTCAACTTAATGAAGTGTTGTTTGCAGTAAATACTATCCCTTTTTTATAATTTCACATTTAAGACGAATCATCCAAAGGTAATAAAACTGAATTAACAGTGAGATTCGATTAATATAGTCAAGGAGTATGTAAATTGATCGAAATGACCTTAATTCAACTTAATGAAGTGTTGTTTGCAGTAAATACTATCCCCAGTGAAATAAATTTTAGTGAACCTAAAAAAAAGTTCCTATCAATGTGAAATGTAGAAATGATATCTTCAAGGATTTGACCTTTGCTGGAATTGATTACAGAGAAATGGAATTGAGTAACTTGAACATTGTAACATAAAACTCAAGCTATAACTTTTGGTAAGGAGAATGTTGCTTCCTTGGTAAGTACCCAATTCTCTCTAAATATGTAAGTTTACAGTAACAGAGAAGATTAAAAAATAATGTCTGCTCCAATAAAACGGTAAGAACACGTGGTCATCTTCATCTTCATCTTTTTTTTTTTTTTTGCATTAAACAAATTTGACTGATACTTTTGTTAGACTTTGTGACGTCTAAATATCATTTTTTGTGTCTCGAGAGTAATAGAAAAATTTTGCAACCAAATTAGCGTCCCTTACATTAATTCTTCAACGTTACTTGACGAAAACTCGTTTCTGCACATGCGTAGAAATGCGTTTTCGTCAAATAACTTTCAGGAGACGATAATTTTTGGTTGCAAAAACTCTCTAAAATCTTGACTTTGCGTTTAAGGAGAAAATAAAAACGCTAAAAAATTATAATACTTTGAAATGTATGTAGGTAATCAGTATTTTGTTATTTTTTGTTGTATCTTATTGTAATTTTCACAATTCTTACAAAGTAAAATATGTACACCATTCTGAAGAAAAGTTACGAATCAAAGACAATAAATAATTTCAACTAAAACATAGATTAATAATAATTAAATTAATTCAAAATAAAAACCTTAATAAAAAATTCTGGAGATCTAATTTAGAATACGACAACCATGGGTTTTAGTCACGCGTTAATTTTTTACTTTTAAATTTGAAGGCTTTTTAGCATTAGCGTCAAGCCACATTCTTATACATGGTTTGTTTTTCTATACGATTTTTGCTATTTCTATGAATGTTTTGAGTCCAAAAGAAGTAGGAAGAAAGGGTTAGAAGTAAAAGATCTAGGAAAGTATACGTATAAAATAAAGTAAAGGCTGGTAGAAGGGTAGAAAAATAGATATCAAAGCTGGATATTACATAGCTATAATAACATAGCTGAGGTTTTACTAGAAGAAGAAAGGTTTGGATTACAAGTTAAAAGCTATTGAATAATAAGGGGAAGAGGGGTTACATACAATACGTACAGACCACTGTGTCTAGCCTACTTTGTAATTTTATAACTTGAGACTAGTAGTGACTAACAAATTACAATACTTTCTCATTACACCCTATAGGTTCCCTATACATGAGGTAATGGAAAGTAAAAATATTAAAGTAGCACTTTGTAAATCGTAAAATTAGGTAGCATACCTTTACAAAAATGATGCATGATACAAAATTATTCAGTTCTCAAAACTAAAAAATCCAGTCATTCGTTTTCTCTATTCTTGTTTAACATTCTCTGATAAGGTTCAAAAGATTTCCACGGAGAGGAAAAATCACCTCATTTCACATTTTCACTAGTAAATATAAAATTTCTTTCTCCATAGAAGAAAACACCCGTCATTATCTTTTGAGAGTAATTCAAAATAATAATAATTGTCCCTCATCAAATTGCCATAAACTAAATTCATAAACAAAATAAAAATAATATAAACAAATTTCAATTACTGTATCTATAATACATAAGTTAGGACCGCATCAAATTACATCATCATTTGGCTCCTTGAACAAATTCCTACAGCAACCTAGGGGTTCTTGCTATACCTAGATCTCGATTTGGTATTAAACACATGATTTCAAATTATTAATGTCCAGGACCCACATTTCCAAAGTAAACTAAAGTATGAGAACCAATCAGGATTTAATTCGATGTTTGTCCAAAGACAAATTCAAAGGAACAGACCACTAGGTCAATTTCCTTGATTCTGAAATGCTGAATTCTGATTGGATAAATTCTATGACCCTTGTTTATGATTATGATATGACAAACAATGTCTACACATTAATTCAGGACTTGTATAAACCTAGGTTTAAACCTTCAATGAAGGTAATCCTTGGTGTGATTTGATTAAAACCTTGAATTAATAACTCCTTGGTTTAATCTCAAAAGTGTGGTCCTTAACATAAGGGGAAAAAATCGAACAGGGTAACCAAAATGTCCAGGTTGATTTGTAGCAGGGGACATTTTGATTTGCCGTCAGCCTTTGACACAGTCGGGGGGCATAATATTACATATACAATACCTCAACATGCTGTGGGGACAATATGATTTGACACAGTCGGGGTGGGTGGGCAAAATAATACATGGCGTACAATAGGATTCAATATTGGAAGCTGGGAGGGGAGGATCACAGGGGTGGTTTCTACCGCCGGGCAGGGGAGGAGGGGGAGTTCTCAGGTTCTTCATTACTGGAGGGTGTACGATTAGGACCTGGGGTGGGAACACTGTCTTTCTATTAGCGATTAAACAGGACTAATAACATGTGCCTTTCAAGTCACAGTGTGCTTACTACTTAATCACTTGTAAAATATTTGAACTTTCATCTAATCGTAATGTGATTGGAGTGTAGGATTGGGCTCTATGTAGGTGTTGTGTGTTCACAATGTACACTGTTGGTCAATGAAAGCGGGACACCCCTATTTTTTTGTTTTTCTCAAACTGCTGTTCAGTGTTCAATTTTTTTCGGTAAAACCATTATTGATATTTTTTGCTGCAAAGTTTAAAACTTATTCCACAAGACCGCATACCTGCATACCCTTTGAGTAAAAAAAGAAAAATGAAAAACAATTATCAGTTTTATGCTGAAAATGCATGTTTCTGGAGATAAATGTTTACGTAACTTTTTTTCTCCTCAATATTTTTTTAAAAATTATAAAAATTCTCCGGGCCTCAACCGTAACTTTTTAAAGATCGTTCGTTCCTTTTTGTACCATTAGTTGTATAGGGCAAAAATGGACTTTTTTAAAAAAGTTCCGGCTGGGGCCCAGAGAATTTCTCTAATTTTTTACCAGTAGTAAGCATACATAATCTCAAGTGGTCCGCGAGATTTTTGGTTTATCAATAGTGGTCCGCCAATTCTAAAAGGTTAAGAACCCCTGATCTAGAGTTACGCAGTATAAAATGTAAACTACGTAGTAGATAGCTTAGTATTAAGTCTAGCTTCTTCTCTTCCCTCTTTCTTTCCTTCCTTCTCCCTCCTTTCATCTTCTCTCCCATGCCCCATTTACCCTTCATGAGCAGACTTTGTTTTTTTTATCTACTACAGTTTAGTTTCTTGCTTCAATTCACCTTTAGCGAGGCAACTGCCTGAAGTCTGACGTCACACATCTTTGAACTCTTTCATTAGAACAGAAAATGAAAATTGAATTTTCGACCTTTTGGGGAACACTGTGACTATGTTCATACTCCATCACCTGTCAACACACACAAACCAACATTATGAGAATTATTCAAATAAGTTCAAATTTGATCGTTCAGTCAATAGAACAGTTGCGCTTACTTGGATGATGGTTCAAAGTCTAAGAGCAGGAAAAATGGGGAACAGCGGAATTTTTGTTTTTCTTCTACGACTTCTAGATCCCGAGATAAATCGATTTAAAAAATACCGGTAAATCTTGAAATCTGACGTCACGGTGATACGCTCCCGTACACGATGACGTCACATCAAATGTCCCGAGCAAAGCTCCCTCGCAGGCAGCACATTAATGTGTTTGTGCGCAAACGTTTCTGCGCATTTCTTTCTGCTCCTCTGCAAGCGTGGGAACACTGTGACTATGTTCATACTCCATCACCTGTCAACACACACAAACCAACATTATGAGAATTATTCAAATAAGTTCAAATTTGGTCGTTAAGTCAATAGAACAGTTGCGTTTACTTGGATGATGGTTCAAAGTCAAAGAGCAGGAAAAATGGGGAACAACGGAATTTTTGTTTTTCTTAATTCACCTTACTTCCATTTTTCTTCTAATCCTCTTTAATTAGTTCCAAGTACTGCGAATAGAAGTGCAGAAAAACACTCGAGTAAAATGTTCTCTTACTCCCTTTTCCCCTATCCTTCCTTTCATCTCCTTCCTTTTCCTAGTTTCCTCCCCACTGTGCGAAAGATATTAGAATAAAACCACGAAAAGTTAACCCATGAAATGGGTTGAGAACATTAGTTATTCTTATTCTCATACATAAGCTACCTCTACATCCCCTGGTTTTTAGGACAAACTGGATAACGATGTAAATGACTTTGGGGACTGCGTTTTTAAAAATTCACCAGAGGTCATTTTTGTTTGCCATAGAAAAAAAAGGATTCTAATCGAGATTTTAATGTTTCACCACTCAACAGGAGGGGTCTTCAAAATTTTGATTAAGGAATTAATTTCTTCTCTTTTATGTTGCTGCAGAAGTTTGAGCCACTCCTCTCTATTATTAGTCTAGTACTAAAATAACTACGCTAGTGGGACTAATACGAAATCTTGATTTTGACAAAGCATTTGACTCTTTCCTGCAAAATTTTTACATCAAAAACGCGTCTATTCATACATCAAACAATAATTTACAGTGATTATGCCTCTACTCTACTAATAATCAAGTTTGTCGTGTGCTTCTCTCATCTTACCTATGATTTTGTTCCACTGGTCTATATGGTCTGTCCCAGGGAACAGCACTCCGCCCCGTATCATTTCTCCCATGATGCAGCCTACAGACCAGATGTCTACATTCTCCTTGTATCCCATTCCCAGGATGACTTCAGGTGCCCGGTAGTACCGTGTTACCACATAGGGGGTCATCATGAACGTTGTACCGGCAGTCCGTGCTAAACCGAAGTCCAGAATCTTCAGCGTGCAATCTGACTTGACTACGATATTACTTGGCTTCAGGTCCTGCAATGATAACATTTACTCTTTCATTAGAACAGAAAATGAAAATTGAATTTTCGACCTTTTACAGTTATTTTTTCGGAGTTTTGACCTCAGATTTGGATTTTTTGCAACTTTTTACATAGGAATCGACCATTTATTAATAATTTTTACCCATTTGCAACTGCTCCATTGTTTTAAAACAACCTAAAGTTTTCCCAGAACTAGTGGTAACGAGCCAGCTTGTTATGTAGAAGAAGGTCTGGGGTCCGGTGTCCATCATAATAAAAAAAAATTCGATTGATAATATTTCAACTTTGCATAATTCAATGGGTTTCACCGTGCTAAACCGAAGTCCAGAATCTTCAGCGTGCAATCTGACTTGACTACGATATTACTTGGCTTCAGGTCCTGCAATGATAACATTAAGTACTTACTATTACAATCTGTACTAGCTAATTTCAAAGTCACGCCAACCCCATGATACTTGTTGGTACCATTGGCGCTTTGCATCAAGGGCAAGGAAGTGCGAACAACCGTGCAGTTTCCAGGGAAACACCCTGGGTTTCAATGTAAGATTTTATTTAGTGTTGAGTGTTGTTGTGAGCGCCACACTACCATGAATTTATAGGGTAGGCAATCTGTTAGTATAATGGAACAACTTGTTCCAAACTGTCGGTCTAAAAGCACTTCTTTTATACTTAAACATTACCCTGTGTATAATGCCTGCAGAATGAAGATGTTTGATGTCCCGCCCGGGGCGGATTTTATCCTGATGGGATAATGTTCGTTCTCGGAACGGCTGGCTTTCTCCTATCCTGTCTTCCTTCTCTCTTGTCGGTCTAAAAGCACTACTTTTATACTTAAACATTACCCTGTGTATAATGCCTGCAGAATGAAGATGTTTGATACCACAAAGCATCTGGTAGAGGAGATAGGACATTCGTTCATGATCCAGATCCATTTGTATCACTTGACATAGGTTGGCATCCATGAGCTCCATCACAAGGTAGACATCTTGGAATTCTTCTAGTGACTTCTGAGGTGTGAATGCGTTCAACAGTCCGATAATCTGGAACCAAGATTGAAAAAAGGTTAAGGGAAATTGGGTGATGGGCTGCAAACCTCTTTGTCACTGGTACATTTTTTTTTCTTTTTTGCCCCAAACTTCCAGCTTTCAATGCAGACATCTTGGAATTCTTCTAGTGACTTCTGAGGTGTGAATGCGTTCAACAGTCCGATAATCTGGAACCAAGATTGAAAAAAGGTTAATGGAAAACAATTAGAGGGGGAAATGCGAACTTCCAGCTTTCAATGTATCATTCATTCGGTGTTTTACTTCAACACTAAAGTTA
Source organism: Diaphorina citri (assembly GCF_000475195.1). Lineage (NCBI taxonomy): Eukaryota > Metazoa > Arthropoda > Insecta > Hemiptera > Psyllidae > Diaphorina > Diaphorina citri. The sequence continues at coordinate 12,658 of NW_007377889.1, read as the reverse complement.
GTTTAGCTTCCATCTTGTATGTCTAGTAGAGAAACTAAAGTCATGACACTCTCAACAACAATACTACTGGATAAACAGTAGAGGGAGGGTGTGGGAGTCTGAAAGCTGTCTTGTCTATGTGCGTGCACAATAACAAGGGAATGAGATGGGGGAACACAAAAGCTCCCAAGTTAAAAATAGAACACAAAACCAACACAGGAGAATACGAGCTTTAGCATTCGTTCCGCTCGCATTTATAATTTATACTTGTCTTCTACGTGAGTATGAAACTTACTACCTGTGCTACGAGCTACCTTCCTGGAAGTCACTTAAGCGTGCACAATAACAAGGGAATGAGATGGGGGAACACAAAAGCTCCCAAGTTAAAAATAGAACACAAAACCAACACAGGAGAATACGAACTTTAGCATTCGTTCCGCTCGCATTTATAATTTATACTTGTCTTCTACATGAGTATGAAACTTACTACCTGGGCTACGAGCTACCTTCCTGAAAGTCACTTAAAAACTTCACATTTCGCAATATTTTGACGTCAGAGCTAACTATTTAAATGATTTAATCACAGGTTTCCAGCTACGCTTAATCTAGAATTCAGATTCTTTGAGTTTTCCAATGGTTTTAAAGGTTCCTCTTCGGTAATATTAGATACATCAGAGCTTTTGGGAAGTTTATGAAACGCCGACCTGCTAACAGCCTAAGGCCCGTCGCTCGTCGCACATTTTTTTTTTTTTTAAGAGGTTTGACAGAGGGAACTGTAACTGCTAAGGTCTTATCGTCCCGAAATCAGAGAAGGAAGACAGGATAGGAGAAAGCCAGCCGTTCCGAGAACGAACATTATCCCATCAGGATAAAATCCGCCCCGGGGGGGAATCGAACCCGCGGCCTAGCGCTTACAAGGCAGACGCACTACCAACTAAGCTAACTAGGCTGGCGGGTGGCACATTGAAAGCGTAAGTAGTTACCTGTAAAACTAAACCTATGAAAATGATAGCCTCTCTAGTCTATGCGCTACTAAAAGGCTTCCGATGTGCGACACTTGCGACAGGCCTAACTAGTAGATTTTCCTGATACCTGCCTTTCTAACTCTGAGGTGACAATGGAAATAAATCACATAACGCTAAAGCTTTACCTACGGAAGACAAATGTACAATATCTACCTTAGTTACCCCACACCTATACCCCCCCTTCTCCCCCCTCACACATTCACTCTCTCTCTCCCCCTTCCATTATTTTCACACACTCATGACTGATGGATGGGATTCTGCCTAAGAAATACAAGGAAGGAGGGGGAGAGAGATGGCATCACGCCTTTTCTTATTTTTCTATTATATTATCTCTCTGTCTCTCTTCCACTCCATTATTCTGATGACATGTTTCTCTCTCCCTCTATTTACCTATTATCTCCTTCTTTCTCCCTCTATCTACATACTATCTCTTTTTCTCTCCCTCTATTTCTTCATTCTGTCTCTCTTCCACTCCATTGTTTTTGATTGAGGAATATCTTCCTCTCTTTATCGTCTCTTTACACATTTCTCTCTACCTCTCTCTCTCTCTGTCAAGTTGTATTTCAAGGTCTCAGCTTGAATTTTACACTAATTTAATTTACACCTTATGAGGTAGGACTTTATTGTTAAAACTCCTTCAATTCTGTAAATAAATGTCTAAAAAAAAAAAAAAAAAAAAAAAAAAAATATTTTTTTTTTTTTTTTTTTTACGATCCACTCAAAAAATCTCGAGAATTGATTTGAAATTTGAATTTCTTTAAACGCTGAAACATAAAATCTTACCTGTGCAATTACTGGCACGGCCTAAAGCTGTGCCCTTCCTAAGACACGGCACAATACCTTGCCCGGCACAATCCTTTGTTAACGCCTACTTAAAAAAGAGGGAAAGAAAGGCCCAACCCATCCTTTAGGGCTGTTTGCCCCTACACCTAAGCCTTAAGGTGGTCTTGTTTATAAAGGGCGTACTTACTCGGAGTTTCGGCTGGGCATATCTGTTTTCCGTTTAGCCAGATGGTCTTCACCTTGGGACTGCCTCCATTCGGTTCAAATCGGACCATTATCCGAGTTGTCATAGGTCGACTGGGATCCAGAACTTGCTCCAGGTTGAGGATGGTGAACTCCTTGTTATTCGAAGTGGTCACTTCTCCTAGCCATGACTGAAAATCAATGGAACAGTTGTGCTGACTTAGGTGAGGTTTTAAAGTCAAAGAGCTGCCAGCCTAGTTAGCTTAGTTGGTAGTGCGTCTGCCTTGTAAGCGCTAGGCCGCGGGTTCGATTTCCGCCCGGGGCGGATTTTATCCTGATGGGATAATGTTCGTTCTCGGAACGGCTGGCTTTTTCCTATCCTGTCTTCCTTCTCTCTTCGATTTCGGGACGATAAGACCATAGCAGTTACAGTTCCCTTTGTAAAACCTCTTAAAAGTTCCTTCTTTAAAAAAAAAAAAAAAAAAAAAATGAAAGAACAAACACTTGACTTTAGTTTCACAATATTGACTAGCATAAATATGAAGCACTTAGGTACAAAGGTACTTTTTTTTGTTCCGTAGGTAATAGAAATTCGTGTGATGGTCACACCGGACGTTTTTTTTTTTTTTGTTATTTAGGTACCTATGTAAATTTTTAATCTTTCAAATTTCAGTTCTACGGACCCATCTGTGCGATTGCTTTTATTTTAAAGTTATGATGAACGTACTATCGTCAACAATAGAGAAAGAGAGAGAAAGAGAGAGAGAGAGAGAGAGAGAGAGAGAGAGAGAGAGATAGATAAACTTTGTGAGAGAAAGAGAATAGGATAGAGAAGAGTAAGGAAGGGGGGAGGGAGAGAGAGATCGATTGTCTGTCAGTGTTTGTGTAATAATTTCAAGTGTGTATGGTCAATGATAATAATGTATTGGAGAGAGAGAGAGGGAGAGAAGTACCTATGTGGAAATGTTCCCCCCCTACACCTTCATGTCAATTTCCCCTCTGGTATGATGGATGTGTGAAAAGTTGTATAGAAATAACACTTAACACTCAGACATGAAAAATCAAATAAGTATAATATGTATTTTTTTTTTTTTTTTTTTTTTTTTTTTAAGAGGTTTGACAGAGGGAACTTTAACTGCTATGGTCTTATCGTCCCGAAATCGAGGAGAGAAGGAAGACAGGATAGGAGAAAGCCAGCCGTTCCGAGAACGAACATTATCCCATCAGGATAAAATCCGCCCCGGGCGGGAATCGAACCCGCGGCCTAGCGCTTACGAGGCAGACGCACTACCAACTAAGCTAACTAGGCTGGCGATGTGTGTATTTCTTCAATGCGTGTGTGTAAGTTTTATTTATCACATTGAGGGGGAAATACTGAGAATAGACTGAACAGTTTATTCAGAAAGAAATAGCCCCTGCCTTGTAAGTACCAAGTCACGGGTTCGATTCCCGCTCGGGACGAACTTTATCCTAAACAGATTCCTCCTATCAAGCCATAAAAAAGAAAAAAAAAATCAGAGATGCCTACATACGATGGTAATAGCATAGTTAAGTATCGTTGAAAGTGGTGTGTAACTAGATAAGTGACCGAATGAACACGCATCATGTACTTTTGGCTCACACAGACTTCATCACTCAAAGAGACTTAAGTTGGCCTTAAAGGTTAGGTGGTAGAGAATGCTTTTTCAAAATTCCTCATCGGTAAAGTACGTATCTAGTTATAGTTACCTACTTACATAGGTTAGTAATATAATTTCGTTTTTCTTAGAAACATGGATTTTTCATATGAAAAGTGCACAAAGACAAACAGTGGTCATGTCATAGTATTTGTACTGTCAAATTCAAACCCACACACAAACTTTGGACATGATAAAATAAATGGTTACACCCACATTAGATGGGACTTTGGGTTGTCAGATTTTCAATTCGCGTTACCTACTTACATAGGTTAGTAATATAATTTCGTTTTTCTTAGAAACATGGATTTTTCATATGAAAAGTGCACAAAGACAAACAGTTGTCATGTCATAGTATTTGTACTGTCAAATTCAAACCCACACACAAACTTCGGACATGACAAAATAAATGGTTACACCCACATTAGATGGGACTTTGGGTTGTCAGATTTTCAATTCGTTTTACTGTTATTTTACGTTCTAGACCTCTATTAAATGTTGTTTTTGGACTACATACCTACCTTTATTTAAAATTTGAAGCCAGTTTTGTTTATGAGTTACCTTATTTAAATTTTCGAGTGGGTGTGTGATTAATACGGTAGAATACGGTCGCGCTACGCGCTCCCCGTTAGCTTTACACTTTGAGAGAATACGGTCGCGCTACGCGCTCCCTATTAACTTCACACTTTGATAGATTATGGTCGCGCTGCGTGCTCCTTGTTGGCTTCGCACTTCGAGAGAATAAGGTGATATATAGGTCGACCAGGTTTGGATAAGTCCTTCTATGGGGACAGACAGACCGACCGACCGACCGTGCTCCTTGTTGGCTTCGCACTTCGAGAGAATAAGGTCGCACTCCGCACTCCGCACTCCCTATTGGCTTTTCACTTCGGGAAAATACGGTCGGTTTTTTTTTTTTTTTTTTCCTTCTTATTTTTTTAGTTCACGTCACAAAAATAAATAATGCACTGTTTATACAAGATGGCTCACGGATGACTCAGATTTTCATTTCAAATTTTACAAACATTTAAATGGCATGAGATCTTACTTTTTGGAGTTCAAAGGGTACTTTCTGGATTTGTAGTACTGTTGATCTATCCTGCATTAAAATTAGTAACTCAGAAATAAGTAGATTATTTATGAATTCTTGGAAGTTCCAGGTTACAATGGAATATTGAAAATAAACGTTCACCCAGTAAATGAGGTAGGCGCAGAGGTAACAAAAAGTGACGCGATAATTTCCTGTGAATGTCGAGAATAATTTCTCCTGGGAATTCACCACAGCATTGTGGCGGTGGCTACAGGAACAAAAACACCAGCTACAGGATTCAACATTGTGTTACATACTATGTTATGCATAGCTCCCTATACCTATGTATAAGTAGCTATAGTGTATGCTGTGTTGTTGTTGTTGTTGTTGTTGTTGTTGCTGCTGTGTATGAACTTTGTATGAGATTGAAGAAGAGCCTATGAAATATGAACCATATACTACTCGAAGTCGTCCAAAATCGAGAACTCTGGAGAAAGCTGTTTCATGGAGGTCTTGGGCCTTCATGAACCAGCAAAAATACTAGTAAAAAAAAGAAAGTAAAAAAGTAAAAAAAAAAAAAAAAAGAAATATCGCGTCTATAACTTTGATTTTGGGTTCGGTGAATCGGCACCCAGCTAAGGGATTAGGCGGTAGAGAACGCCTCAGGTGTTAACTACGTTTAGTGTTCACGTTACACAAAAGAGTCAATTTCATTACGATCTAGTGACTTACATTTTTATGATTGACCAGTTTCATGAGTTTGAACTCCCTGTACGCTCGCTTGGCATGTGTTACATTCTGGAAAGGACGGGATAATTTCTTGATGGCCACATTCTGCTGAGTGGCAGTGTCGTACGCCGCGCTGAAATCAAAACAAAACCATGCCGTTCCGTTAACATCGTATAAGATATATTTTATGTTGGCCACTCATTCTGAGACGGACAGACCTATGTGGGCTGTCTTGGGTCTGATAGACCTATGCTGAGAACGTGTGTGGCGGGAAAAGCTTCAGACACAGACCTCTCAGACAGTCTAAAGCTGTGGCCACACGTAGGCAATGGCCGTCGACTAAGTGTGGACAGGTGGACATAGCTTTACAAGTTTGAACTCTTTTATTCTACTGTACAGACGTATATATGTTAGGCTCGATCCCCGAATTCGCTAAATGAGCGAAAAAATAGCTCACTCCGCGGAGTAAAAAATGCAAAATGCTCATTTCCCGAAATTCGGCAATTGAGCAACTGTAAATAGCTCAGTACGCGGACTGGATTTATGCAAAAGTTAAACTGCCGAAATCGACCATTGAGCACCAAGAGAAAGAAGACCGACACCGAAGCGAATACAATAGTCCGTCCCTTATACCTTTTTTTATTACTATTGTAATAATAAAGGAAGGACGGACTAAAAATGCACTCGTATTTCGATTGATAATATTTCAACTTTGCATAATTCAATGGGTTTCGACTAACAACAGAGCTCTCGTGTTAACCCAGCACCCAAATGGGAAGTATTATGTCTCTTCTTGCCCATTTGATGAGAAATTGGTAGCTGTTTAGAATGCAATAGTATAGCATACCTCTTGGTATATGAGCTCTTTCCATTGGTCTACTGTGTGTTCTCTCTCATCTACGGAATGGTCATAAGGGCCTGGTGCAGGGGCATGCACCTCTGCATCATCAAACCATACATTAATGTAAGGATGCATGAGGGCGTCATCTACACTAATACGCTTCTCAGGATCTATCACCAACATCTTCGATAGGAGATCACGGGCTTGACTTGCTGCAAATGAGAAGACAGGGATTTTAGATTAATAGGAAAATTCTTCAAGGGTAGCGCGTCTGCCTTGTAAACGCTAGGTCAAGGATTCGATTCCACCCCGAGGCGAACAGATAAGATCCATTCTCGGAACGACAACCTTTCTATTACTTGAGATTATGTATGTATATGCAATCAATTGTACATTGTACACGCTATGTGACAATGGGCATGTATTAGAGGACCTATATCTACCTGTTACCTGTAGGAAAAGAGATAGAAAATGAGAAAAATTAACATTATTGTACGAAAAGAGGAAAGATTTTTTTTTCTTTTTTAATAGGGGTATGTTATATAAAATAGAGATACGATGACTTTTTCCTTACTCACCTCTCGCGGACCACCTGAAACCTTCTCGCGGACCACTAGTGGTCCACGGACCATAGGTTAAGAATGGCTGCTCTAGATACAAGAAATTACGACGATATAGAAATAACAATATGTAGTGCTTAGATAATAATGATTATTTTTACGGCTCTAATAGGTTTCTACGTCTACAGGGTGTCCCAGAATTTATGCTTAAATTGTTTTTCTCGGAGCCTGTTTGAAATTTCGAAAAACAAAAAAACCCGTAACTTTTTGAATTTTAATGCGGATATTTTGGCAATATAGCGATTCGCGAAAAATTTCTCGAAGTCCTTGAAACGGGGGCCAACTTTAAAATCTTAAATGAGAACCCCCTGATTATGATACATCATATTAAAGGCCTTAAGGAACGTAATAATTTGGTACAAGTTTAAGCTCGATCCGACACCCAGGGGCGGAGTTATGGCCTATTCAAATTTTCATTTTTCCATGTTCTCCCGCCAATAGGGGAAGCACCAAAAATGGGAAATTCATATCGATGGGTGATTTGTGCTTCAAATAGGTCCCACTAATGATTCACATTGAAATTTGGCCCCAAAAATTAAATTTCGAAACATCGATTTTCACCCCCCGGAGGCCACCAGGGCCGTAAGTCTAAATTTAATTTTTGGGTCCGAATTTCAATATGAACCATTAGTGGGACCTATTTGAAGCACAAATCATCAATCGATATGAATTCCCATTTTTGGTGCTTCCCCTATTGGCGGGAGAACATGCAAAAATAATAATTTGAATAGGTCATAACTCCGGCCCTGGTTGTCGGATCGAGCTTAAACTTATACTAAAGTACTAAGACCTATGATATGACGTATCACAAACAGGGGGTTCTCATTCAAGATTTTAAAGTTGGCCCCCGTTTCGCAGACTTCGCGAAATTTTTCGCGAATTGCCAAAATATCCGCATTAAAAATCAAAAAGATACGGTTTTTTTTTTGTTTTTCGAAATTTCAAACAGGCTACTTCACCCCAGCAGGAGGTTACTACTATTATCGTGGTCAAATTCTCATCTACAGGTGACCCAGCGTTACCTGACGGTTTTTAAAATGATGCTACACGTTCAATGGAGCAGTTGCAGTTGGGTAAAAATTATGAATAAAAGATTATCCAATGGAGGAGTTGCAATTGGGAAAATTATTATTAATAAAAGGTCGATTCCTACGTAAAAAGTTGTGAAAAATCCAAATAAAATATTTTTAATAAAATGTCGATTCCTACGTAAAAAGTTGTGAAAAATCCAAATCTGAGGTCAAAACTCCGAAAAAGGTACTTTAAAAGGTCGAAAATTCAATTTTTAATTGCCGTTCTAATTAAAAAGTTCAAAGAGTTGTGACGTCAGACTTACTTTGGAAATGTGGGTCCTGGACATTAATAATTTGAAATCATGTGTTTAATACCTATTGTTAATTTTACTGGTACGGTTCTTTTTTCGTGAGATTACTTTTTGTTTGTGATTTGAGCTTAATGTGGTGATCAGATGAATTTAAAATCTTTAGAAATTAGACTGTTCTTCCTAGTAGCTTTTAGAATACCCCATGGCCAGCATTAGCTTGCACACGAACAGAAGGTCAAATCTGTAGTTGGTGTCTTCTACCAATGTTTTACGTTGTAGTTCATACTCTCAAATTCATGGGACCGATAGAAGACGAGAAAAAACGGACAAATTTCTGGTGTTCTCGTATTGACCCAGCACCTAAATGATGGGCATGCTACGACACAGACAACGGGTTCCCTGTAGCAACTGGCTGAAAATGATTCTCCGTGAAAACATTGGTTAGAAGCTAAACTCGAAATGACAGAGCTAGACAATCGATATTAGCAAATAATAATTTGAATAGGTCATAACTCCGGCCCTGGTTGTCGGATCGAGCTTAAACTTATACTAAAGTACTAAGACCTATGATATGACGTATCACAAACAGGGGGTTCTCATTCAAGATTTTAAAGTTGGCCCCCGTTTCGCGGACTTCGCGAAATTTTTCGCGAATTGCCAAAATATCCGCATTAAAAATCAAAAAGTTACGGGTTTTTTTGTTTTTCGAAATTTCAAACAGGCTTCGAGAAAAACAATTTAAGCATAAATTCTGGGACACCCTGTATAATAGGATTAGAGGCTCTTACTTCACCCCAGCAGGAGGTTACTACTATTATTGTGGTCAAATTCTCATCTACAGGGAAGACAACGCTAGTCAAAAAATGTCTCTCATTTTGAAAACACTCAATCTGGTTCAAAATTCGACATACTGTCTCTAGCACGTTTCCTGGACTATAGCACGAATTTCTCGATGAAAAGCACCAGTCGAGTCATCCAGAATCCTTGTCTTGAATTGAAAGATAACAAAATAAGGTTTACTTTTTTGGGCATTTTGTTTGTGATGGTGATCAGGTGTGGAAGACAACGCTAGCCAAAAAAATGGCCCTCATTTTGAAAACACTCTGGTTCAAAATTCGACATACTGTCTCTAGCACTTTTCCTGGACTATAGCACGAATTTCTCGATGAAAAGCACCAGTCGACTCATCCAGAATCCTTGTCTTATAAATATAGCGGGCATTACAATAAATTACTTCGTAACTACTGCTCTGACTCTACTAATCCTCCTTCTGTTTGTATTCCAGAACAACTCGGTACTCCCTCCGTGGAGTTCATGAACAGACTTCAACCCACCGTCCGGAATTATGTAGAAAATAGACCTCGATATCCAGGTTATAACTTTGATAGGTTGTTCCCTGATGTACTCTTCCCTACTGACTCCTCAGAACACAATAGACTCAAAGGTAAGTTCAGTCGCTACTGGATACAATAAATTAATAATTACTCACCCAAAACCTACTTGAAAAGAAAGAAAGGTAATTTTTGTGCTCAGCTTTCAACTCTTGACTGTTGACCCATATTTTTGACAAATTTCGCTCGAAAATAATACGTTAAAACGTAAATAATAATAATAATAATAAAAGGACTAGAGAGAAGATGCTGGTATTGACTCCCCCCATTTCATCCATTGTCAAATTTATGTTCAACCCTGAAACAGAAGCAAAACTTTACCACTGCCCTAGTTATCGTTGACACACAATAACGATTTATTTCCAAACTCATAACCCCATTCCTCCTATATCCTGAGCTATGGCACACAGCCAGACATAGCAAATATTGTTATTACTCAAGTTCGCACAGTTATATCTTTGCCAAACTTATCAACTTAGATTGGAAACTCAGTTCTGTGCCAATGAACATATTGTTCAGATGAACCTGAAAACAAGAGAAATGTTTGAGGAAAAAAGAATCAGACACACACATATTATAGAGTTTTATTATTTCACAAGTACAGGAAATAAAAATAGTCATTGAAGGGAAATTTAGAATCACATTCGAGATTCGACCTTGTTTAATTTCAAAATTTTTTTTTTTTTTTTTTTTTTTTCATGCACTTGTGCTAAAGTCAATGACCAGGGGGGTATTTTCAGGAACAACTTTTCAATCCTTACACCTCTGAGCCCATCAGTAGCTCCGTGTATTTTGAGCACAAGTTGAATTCTCGAACCCAGTCCATCCAATTGTAGGCCCAACTCACGATTATTTTTGCCTAGGCTATACAGTAGTAAAACAAGTAGGAATAGGATACTCAGTATCTCCCTTGCATTATAAATTTATAATACATTCTTACCTGTACCATGTAGCTCTATTAATTACAACTCACGTATTTTACAAGCCAAATCCAATGGAACATGACATTGTGAGTAGCTAGGTAACTAAGGAAGAATTCAAGGAAAATAAAAACACACATGTAGACATTCTTTTCTGTTTGCCTACATTCTCAGAGAATTAGAACAAAATCGGTAAATGACACAGATAAACATTGTGAACAGAATTATTTTACACATAATGATGATTGATTGCTCTGCTCAGGTCTGTTGATAGATTGAATTACCCTGATATCTACCTGGTCGTGAAGTGTGAAATGTTAGACTTGAGAGTAGGACGTAAAAAAAGCTCATTTTCTTTTTGTAGGAAAATCAACTTTTTTACTTTCCTTATCCTATAGGAAGGAAAATAATGTAATCGGGTCAAATTTTCGATGGTCAGTTTTTAGCCCGTCCTTCCTTTATTATTACGATAGTAATAACAAAAAAGGTATAGTGGATGGGCTATTGTATTTGCTTCGGTGTCTGTCTGACCCCATTGAAGGACTTATCCAGACCTGGTCGACCTATATATCAAATGAAAGGTCTTTTTACCAGAAACACGAAAGTGATGGTACAAATTTTGTCCAGAGAACCATAACGCCAAAAAACTGGTTTTTGGGGGGGATTATTTTCACATTTTCTCATACATCAAATGAGCTCTGATCTTGAAATTTGTTCGCGACAACCTATAAACTCAAAGCGAGAAAGTTTTAGATAACACTCCAGTCGTTATTTTAAGACCGGGTTTAGCGTGACCGTTGGGATAGGTGTTGCAGTATTTTGACCCCTTTTGGACAGATTTCGACCGTTTTTTGGCGGTTTTCAGCTAAACAGACTAAACGGTTAAAAATTCCGTTGGTCCTCATTTTTCCTGCTCTATGACTTTGAAACATCACACAAGTAAGCGCAACTGATCTATTTTCAAGATAATTGTAAAAGTTAGGGTAGAAGAACACCCAAATAAGCACCATTCAATAGGATAAGGAAAGTCGTGTGATGTTCACACCAGATTTTTTTTTTTAAAAAAACGTGGAAAGTTAGAAAATGTTTGTCAGATGTCAGGCACATAGTAATAGTAGTGTCTCTAAATACAGACCTGAGTATCAGTTATCAGGTTATCACTGCCTTGTATTATAGGGTGGTCATGTTAGTAATATTACTTGCTGTGTGATTCTCACTTCACACCAAATATCGTAAGTTTTTTTAAAAAATAAATAAGTGCAATAAAAAAATTGTATTTTTTAGTCATTTTTAATAACTTAATCAAATGTATTATTAATTAATCTTGTAGAATATTAATTTTTAAAATGCTTAAAAAAAAAACGCTTAATTATTTGTTTTAATATTTTGTTAGGGCTCAGTTTTTATCCCCCCTTGTACATAATATTTATAAATAAAATTAACCTGATTAAATTGTAGCTTTTCATAGGGTTTTCCTCAATGGTGTAGCAAATTTTCATGACTAGGTTCATTTACTTTGAAAACTTTCATTGTTAAACTGTATAAAATAAAACAGTTACATGCATTTTTGAAATTTTGTTAGAGGTAGAGAGGATGTCTTAGTGCTCACTAGGGAAAAATCCTCAATATATTCATACCTACCTATATAAATGGAACAATAATATTTGCTGCACCAATGAAACAGATTTACTTTCCATTGCGTCCGTCCGAGAATTTTCTTCTTGTAGAGACATTTTCAATTTCTAACCCCTCTGCAACACTCACATTTATCTCAGACGGTAGATAGAAATTTATTCGTTTATATTTTTCAATTAAACAAAAGTTTAAATCTTTGAGTATGCATCAAAATACATTCATTTTCAAACTCTTTCAAAACTAACACCGGAGAAAGAGTGTCATTTACCTTAAAATACGCACACATTAATTCACGGTCGGGCAATGAAAGCGGGACACCCCTATTTTTTGGTTTTTCTCAAACTGCTGTTCAGTGCTCAAATTTTTTTGGTAAAACCATTAATAATATTTCTGTTGTAAAGTTTAAAACTTATTCCACAAGACCGCATAACTTCATAACCTTTGAGTAAAAAAAGAAAAATGAAAAACAATTATCAGTTTTATGCTGAAAATGCATGTTTCTGGAGATAAATGTTAACGTAA
>NW_007377888.1:30916-197940 GCF_000475195.1 Diaphorina citri | reverse complement strand
TTTTTTGTCGGAGAGGGATACATTGTTTTTAATAGAGGTACTCAATTAGTGAGCTGTTACATTGTCCCAAGCAACCAATTTAGACTGGAAAAAGCGCTTGCATACGAGGCCTGCATAAAGTGCTGAACACTGTTGTATTTTAGACCGCAGCCTCATCACTCTTAGAAACAACGTACGTACAATACCTACTCGTGGATAGAATAGATACCTTAGAAAGACTAAACACATACATACCGAGTCTCAGAAGCAATTGAGAATGTCAACAAACATTTCGTGAAAAACATTTGGAGAGGAAATTTAGTAACGGGGAACAACGGAGGTTTTTCTTTTGGAAAAAAACATTAATTTTTACAAGTGGAGGAGACCCATTATTATAGTCGTTTTTGAAAAGGTGTAACATTGTTTCTTTAGCTCGAACTTTCAAAGTGCCATCCAAATCAACTGACCTCATGAACATTGTTCAAAGAAAATCGTAGTTACATTAAAGTCGAGATATACATACGAGAATATTATTTTATTGAGACATAGACAAATGCCTCCAAGAGTTCTTCAAACATGAAAGGACTACCATCACTCGACTATACTTACCTAAAGGAAATTGTTATAGACCTCAATGTGAAACTGTGATAGTGATAGCTACTATACAAAAATGCAAATTGGAAAGGTCCATACATAATATGCAGCTTGGTGAAAGAAAGTAAATCCTACGATTTAACAAACAAGCTTTGTGTAAAACAATCAACTTATCAGAGGTCTTGTCTGCCTTCTGTCTTGTTCCTTCCTCCCTTCAATACAAAATCCATCACACCAACCCACTGCTTGTGAAAAGCCCCATACAATCTACATTTAACTACACATTTCTACATAACTGTACCTGTCTGCTAAATGTCCTGCAACACATGTATACCAATATGTCACCTATTGCTCCCCCTATCTCACTCCCATGTTACAAATCTGTTCCGAATATGTTGAATGGAAAATATGATGGTCATTTAGTGACGGACATACGGGACCAACACTGCTCAACTGTGTACACACATACCTATATTTATTGTGTCTAGATTTCGATATTGTTTATGTACCTACAGGGGGAACAGAGTCGGAATCAAATATGATGGTCATTTAGTGACGGACATACGGGACCAACACTGCTCAACTGTGTACACACATACCTATATTTATTGTGTCTAGATTTAAATAGTCTTTATGTACTTACAGGGGGAACAGAGTCGGAATCAACTTTTACTTTGTCATTTTTCGCCAAGTAATTTTTAATGGTTGCTTACCCCATTCACCAACAAGGGTTCTCTTAATATCGGTCTACAACTCTACACCTAGAAAGACTAAACACATACATACCGAGTCTCAGAAGCAATTGAGAATGTCAACAAACATTTCGTGAAAAACATTTGGAGAGGAAATTCAGTAACAAGGAACAACGGAGGTTTTTCTTTGGAAAAAAAAACATTAATTTTTACAAGTGGAGGAGACCCATTATTATAGTCGTTTTTGAAAAAGGTGCAACATTGTGTCTTTAGCTCGAACTTTCAAAGTGCCATCCAAATCAACTGACCTCATTGAACATTGTTCAAAGAAAATCGTAGTTACATTAAAGTCGAGATATACATACGAGAATATTAATTTATTGAGACATAGACAAATACCTCCAAGAGTAAGTTCTTCAAACATGAAAGGACTACCATCACTCAACTAGGTATATTTACCTAAAGGAAATCGTTATAGACCTCAATGTGAGACTGTGATAGTGATAGCTACTATACAAAAATACAAATTGGAAAGGTCCATACATAATATGCAGCTTGGTGAAAGAAAGTAAATCCTACGATATGGCAAACAAGCTTTGTGTCTGTAAACCAATCTTGGTAACAAAATTAATTTTCCAGTGTTTTTCAGGAGAGAACAATTTTCGTTTTTCGGCAACGTACAATTTTTTTACCGTCTACGGCCACCGGTGCGACAGAAAAATGCAATAAATTTCCGTCGAAATGTACTCGAATATACCTCTATCGCGAAGTTAAACATTAAATGTAAATTAAACAAAAATAAATAATGGTCCCCCCCAGTCCTTCTTGTCCCTCACTCTCCAGTGGCTCCCCAACTACCCACTACCCCTAAACAGGGCCTTATTTAAGGGTGGGCCGAGGGGCCCGCCCCTTTCCCCCAGTACATCTCTCTCAGTCTCCGGTCTCTTTCGTTCAGTCTCATTCTGGCAGGATAAACAAGGTATATTCTATTCTATCCTACTTCACTGTTTGGACTCTCGCCCTCCCCCCTCGACAAAATCCTGGATGCGACCCTGCCCCTAAAACCTTCCTCTCACATAGCTCCCCTCCACGACTCTATTTCCCCTCCCAAACCAATCTGGGTAACAACAAGGGATAGTAAAAAATCAGAAGAAAATTATCACTCCTCTGTATATCCCGTATCCCTACACTCTTAAATATACACAATGAATCTCTATATGGTCCCTTGAGAGGTGTTCCAGCTACCTTTTTACAACTTGTACGAGGACAAAAGGAACTTTGAAATCGTTTAACACAATAGACAATTCAGTCTCTTTAAAACCCCTACGTACGGAGGGTGAGGCTTTTGTTTCTCCATGTGAATGTGTAATTTGAATTTTCATTTTTGTCACTTTTTCGCGTTCACCTTTCTCAGCTTCCACGGAATGGGTGAGGGGAAGGTATGGGGGAATGGATAGGATGGAGGGGAGAGAGGAGGTTGGATGTGAGCAATTATTTTCAGCTTAGACTTGAGGGACAGGGAGAAACACAGTGGACGAACGTGTGCCATGTGTGGCCAAAATAGAAATGTACGCCGTTCCAGTTAGGATATACATAGGTAGTTAGGATTCAAAGGAGCTGAACCCATCCTTTAGGGCTGTTTTCTATCTTTCCCTTCCGTTTTTCAGTCAGCATCGACCTCTACAACCAGAAAAACCTTCCACCCTTCCTCCTCGTAGATTCGTGGAAGCTGAACCCATCCTTTAGGGCTGTCTACTGTCTAGCCCCTCAGATTGGGCTTTTTGTGTGTGGAGTTAAGCTGTTTCCTCCTCACTCAGCATCTCCTACTCCCTCAGTCAGAAGTCAGCAAGAGATATCGAGTGCAGCGTGTACAATAGAGGCGCACTCAAGCAGATCCGAGTTCCGACATGAGTCAGAATCGGTGGCCAAGAAAGTTTAGAAAAAAATCTTATCGTTCTCCTGTTCAAAAGATTTGTCACAGGAAGGGACACAAGTTGGACTTTTAAGTGAGGGGAGAGGGGGGGGAAGGAGGGGTATAGAGAGGAAAAGGAGGGGTATAGAGAGGAAAAGGAGGGGGAGACGGACATACAAGTATTAGGAAAGGGAAAAGGACGAACTTCTTTAACATATAAAGAAGGGGGAAGAGGACACAAAGGGACAGAAATAAGAAGATCGTTCAGTCTCATTCTGGCAGGATAAACAAGGTATATTCTATTCTATTCTACTTCACTGTTTGGACTCTCGCCCTCCCCCCTCGACAGAATCCTGGATACGACCCTGCTCCTAATACCTTCCTGATGTACATACATACATAGCTCCCCTCCACAACTCTATTTCCCCTCCCACCCACTGGCTGATGTGTGGGTGGGGAAGGGATATCCATGTGAATGTGTAATTTGAATTTTCATTTTTGTCACTTTTTCGCGTTCACCTTTCTCAGCTTCCACGGAATGGGTGAGGGGAAGGGAGGGGGGAATGGATAGGATGGAGGGGAGAGAGGAGGTTGGATGTGAGCAATTATTTTCAGCTTAGACTTGAGGGACAGGGAGAAACACAGTGGACGAACGTGTGCCATGTGTGGCCAAAATAGAAATGTACGCCGCTCCAGTTAGGATATAGGTAGGATTCGTAGAAGCTGAACCCATCCTTTAGGGCTGTTTTCTATTTTTCCCTTCCGTTTTCAGTCAGCATCGACCTCTACAACCAGAAAAACCTTCCACCCTTCCTCCTCGTAGATTCGTAGACGCTAAACCCAGCCCCTCAGGTTGGGCTTTTTGTGTGTGGAGTTAAGCTGTTCCCTCCTCACTCAGCATCTCCTACTCCTCAGTCAGAAGTCAGCAAGAGATATGGAGTGCAGCGTGTACAATAGAGGCGCACTCAAGCAGATCCGAGTTCCGACATGAGTCAGCATCGGTGGCCAAGAAAGTTTAGAAAAAAAAATCTTATCGTTCTCCTGTTCAAAAGATTTGTCACAGGAAGGGAGACAAGTTGGACTTTTAAGTGAGGGGAGAGAGGGGGGAAGGAGGGGTATAGAGAGGAAAAAGAGGGGGAGACGGACATACAAGTATTAGGAAGGAAAAAGGACGAACTTCTTTAACATATAAAGAAGGGGGAAGTGGACACAAAGGGACAGAAATAAGAACGGGGTAAGGGCTTTTCTTATATGGCAAGGGGTGGGAAAGGACTTTAGCGGCGGTTTTTACCCCTTTTCTTTTTTCCTATATGGTTATGATTTATGTACAAATTGATCAGTCCATTAGAGTGACTTTGTTCGCTTCTCTCCCCTTTGCGGTGGACATACAGGGTACTTCATCTCGGATACAAACTTCATCTTAGCGTTATAATAGGAGTGTCCTTTCAATTCTGCAAAACGAACTCTAAAGGTAGAAGCCCACTACCATCACATCACGTGAAGTAATGGGGAGTCAGACAGATGTAGTTCAAAAGTTATCCCATAATACTGTAGATAATTTCCATCAGGACAGCCACACTATTATCACGTGACGTGACGTGACAGTAGTGTGTTTCTACCACACATCAGACCCTGTATAGTTCCGTACATG
The DNA here is from genome assembly GCF_000475195.1 of Diaphorina citri. Lineage (NCBI taxonomy): Eukaryota > Metazoa > Arthropoda > Insecta > Hemiptera > Psyllidae > Diaphorina > Diaphorina citri. The sequence goes on along the minus strand of NW_007377888.1, from coordinate 193,112 downwards.
TCAACTTTCTAAGTGCATTCTACCTCACATATGAATTACATTGAATCATAGTTCATATTTGCAGACGTTTGAATGAAAATGAATAGTTCCTTCCCTATGAATCCTGTACTGGACATCCCCAAGATCAAAATAAATGGAAATCAGTCATGTGTGGCCAAGTAGTGAGTCGTGACCAATTGAGAGAAAAGGAATTGGATAGATCATTCAAAGAATATGTGTGCATATGAAAACTTGATGACTAGCATTACGATTTCATTTGGAATCGTTTCCTTTTCAAAATATGTACATCTAAATGCATCATACCGATTGAATGCATCATACCGATTGATACCTCATACCTAACCTCCAATAAAATGCCTAAAGCTTTAAAAGCGAATCACATGAGAATCGAATTCTAAATCGAGTCTCTTGATCAACTTTTGACTACCGGAGACAAATATCCACTCCATTGGTTGAAATGTACCTACCTATGAGAATGAATGCCAAATCAACAGAATCCCAAATGCAGAAATTGACTAAAATCAGTGGTGCAGTGGTTATCACGATGAACTCTGGCTCTGGAGGTTAATAGTTCGAGCCCAAGTCAAGTCATAAAATTTAGTATAGTGTATTAAGCGGGGAACTACATTTGTGACAAGCATTTATGCTTAACACAATTTATTGAAATTCCTCCTTTTTAGTCCGTCCTTCCTTTATTATTACTAATAATAAAAGGTATAGTGGACGGACTATTGTATTCGCTTCGGTGTCGTCTGTCTGTCTGTCTGTCGCTCGGTCTGTCTGTCTGTCCCCATAGAAGGACTTATCCAAACCTGGTCGACCTATATATCAAATTAAAGGTCTTTTTACCAGGAAACCATAAAGCCAAAAAACCAAAAAAACCGGTTTTTGCGGGATTTTTTTTTCACATTTTCTCACACAAATGAGCTCTGATCTCGAAATTTGTCGCGACGACCTATGAACTCAAAGCGAGAAAGTTTTAGATAACACTTCAGTCGATCATTTAAGACCGGTTTAAGCGTCACCTATGTTAAATTTTTTTTTTAACATATACCAACATTTTCTTTAAAAATATTTTTTTTTTTTTAAATTGAAATAAAAAAAAAAATTATTTTTAAACATATACAATCATTCTCTATTACTGATTTTACTTCTTGTCTAAACTGTAGACATAATTTTCTACAATTATGTCTAATACAGTTAAAAAGAGTCCAGTTGTCTATTATGTCATCATTAATTATGTCATTATGTCATTTGTATCAATCAAAGAGTGTGGTTTCAAAGGAAGCGCACTGAATTTAAAGCCCAATCTTTGCTAGGCGGGTGGGATATTCATTCTGGGAATTTCGTCACATCCACCAATCTCAAACTGCAAAATTAGTGGATGTGCCAAAGTTACAACAAGAGAAACGAACATTTCGGTGTACGCGGTTTCCTCACAAATACGCTTCGCGGGATCCAGGTTTTTAAATACCTCTCTCCTAATCCGCCTTTCTCCAATGAAAGAACAAAAAAATATAATTAATAAAAATTAAGTCTCACTTTTGTTTTCTGCTAAGTTCATTTCATTAATCAGGAATAAAAAATTTCAAGACAAACACTCTCTCCTTTTGTCGTTGTCGTTTTAATTTAGAATTATCATCCTTGGAGAGATTAAAAGTTGCCATTTAGGTTTTTTTTTATCTTTTTTTAAGAGGTTTGATAGAGGGAACTGTAACTGCCAATGTCTTATCGTCCCGAAATCGAAGAGAGAAGGAAGACAAGATAGAAAAAAGCCAGCTGTTCCGAGAACGAACATTATCCGTTCAGGATAAAATTCGCCCTGGGCGGGAATCGAACCCGTGGCCTAGCGCTTACAAGGCAGAAGCGCTACCAACCAAGCTAACTAGGCTGTTTTTTTTATCCTTTTGATCGATCCACTTTGGGTCTCGTTCTTGACATAATTTGTGACGTCATGATATGTTAGTTGGGCAGGGAAAGGTAAACGCTCCTTCAAGGATAGAATCAAGTATAACTGTAACCTTATAGGTAGGTATGTAGATGACGAAATTGATTGGAGAGGACACTTTTTGTCCTGGAAAGTCATGCCATTTTAATTCGTTCTTGACATAATTTGTGACGTCATGTTAGTTGGGCAGGGAATGGTAGAGTCCTCCTAATACGCCCCTTCAAGGATAGAATCAAGAAGAGCTGTAACATCACAACCTTATAGGTAGGTATGTAGATTACGAAATTGATTGGAGAGGACACTTTTTTGTCCTGGAAAGTCATGCCATTTTAATGTGGCCTCAAAAGTCAAGGAATTTCAATGCGTACAAACTACGAACCATGTATCTACATATTTTAATTTCTTGGTTTTGTAAAATTGTTTTCCAGTTAAATACCTCTCTCCTAATCCGCCTTTCTCCAATGAAAGAACAAAAAAATATAATTAATAAAAATTAAGTCTCACTTTTGTTTTCTGCGAAGTTCATTTCATTAATCAGGAATAAAAAAATTCAAGACAAACACTCTCTCCTTTTGTTGTCGTCGTTTTAATTTAGAATTATCATTCTTGGAGAGATTAAAAGTTGCCATTTAGGTTTTTTTATCCTTTTCTTAAGAGGTTTGATAGAGGGAACTGTAACTGCCAATGTCTTATCGTCCCGAAATCGAAGAGAGAAGGAAGACAAGATAGAAAAAAGCCAGCTGTTCCTTCTGATGCTAAGTTCATTTCATTAATCAGGAATAAAAAAATTCAAGACAAACACTCTCTCCTTTTGTCGTCGTCGTTTTAATTTAGAATTATCATCCTTGGAGAGATTAAAAGTTGCCATTTAGGTTTTTTTTATCCTTTTTCTAAGAGGTTTGATAGGGGGAACTGTAACTGCCAATGTCTTATCGTCCCGAAATCGAAGAGAGAAGGAAGACAAGATAGAAAAAAGCCAGCTTCTCGGAGAACGAACATTATCCGTTCAGGATAAAATTCGCCCTGGGCGGGAATCGAACCCGTGGCCTAGCGCTTACAAGGCAGAAGCGCTACCAACCAAGCTAACTAGGCTGTTTTTTTTATCCTTTTGATCGATCCACTTTGGGTCTCGTTCTTGACATAATTTGTGACGTCATGTTAGTTGGGCAGGGAATGGTAGAGTCCTCCTAATACGCCCCTTCAAGGATAGAATCAAGTATAACTGTAACATCACAACGTTATAGGTAGGTATGTAGATGACGAAATTGATTGGAGAGGACACTTTTTGTCCTGGAAAGTCATGCCATTTTAATGTGGCCTCAAAAGTCAAGGAATTTCAATGCGTACAAACTACGAAACATGTATCTACATATTTTAATTTCCTGGTTTTGTAAAATTGTTTTCCAGCTCCTGATTTTAGTGATCTAATCCAGTTGAATTTTCTTTTGATTTCAGGTAAGGCCACAAAATCTTCTTTTGAAAAATTTCAAGGTGTTACTGGTACGGATTGGTAAGTTTGCAGATTCTCGAAGGTCTTCCGCAAGTCCTAGGCATATTGTGCTTTTGGATTTGGAAGAACAAACCCTGAGATTCTCTCTCTATTTTCTCTCTTCTCTTTGTCTGGTTTAAGTTTCACTATAATTATGTAGTTGTTTCACTATAGTTTTCTCTAATACCAGCACGAAAAGAATTTGCTCGCTAGCTCGGAAGATGTGGGACAGATAATAATTATTATACCTTCTCTTTATCCTCTTTCTCCTTCTTCCTCTCCTCCTATCGATTTCTCCTCCTCCTCCTCCTCCTCCTCCTCCACCTTCTCCTCCTCATTCTTCTTGACTAATCTCTTCTTTTTCCTCTTCCTCCTACCTTTCTCTGCCTCTCTTTTCTCCCTCCTCCTCTCTACATTCACTTCTCTCTCCCGTGTTTTGCTTTTCTTATTTAATGGTTTAATTTAATTTTATATACTTTTCTCTTCTTCTCGAGTAAAAAGGAGAATATCATAAAAAATTCGTAGAAGAAGACTTCAGGAAAGATAACACAGAAAATTAAACGCGGGAGTCGTGGAAAATCGTCAGGGCCGGGAATTTGAACGGAGGGCTTTTCCGGGAAAGAATTTCTCACTCTGGAAGTCGATCTCTTCTTGTACTGCGTTACTAAAATGGACAAACAGCATGTTATTTCCTCTGCGCGAGAAGTGACAAAGTTCAGAGTGAAAACTCTTTGTGTCTTAAGCTCTTAAGGTGTGTCCAAACATGGTCCACGATCCACATCATTCGACAGGCTTCGACTATGTGTGGACACACCATAAGCGAAGCATTTCCTAATGTGAGGAAGGTATCACATGAAAATGTGATTTCCCGAATTCTTTCATGTAAGTAACCTCCCGTACCGAAAGAATTGGGATCTTAGTTTGGTTCCTGTGGGACGTGACGTCACTAGGTAATACTAAATGGGATGCATTAAGAAACAATTTTAAATGCATACTGGGTGGTGCCGGAGAGAAATTAAGAAGAAAGAATTTAGCATACTTAGTATTAACACACAACTTGCTCCTTTCAGGTTGCACACTGGAACTCTTGTAATTTATTCATCCACTCCACAGACTATCGATCTATGTATGTGCCCAGCAGAAGACGGGATCGTACATTTTGGCTTACCTAGGTATTACTACTAAAACTATTCACAAAAAATTGCCTCTAGATGTCTCCAAAATGGTTCTAAACATAGCTGTGGATAATTTAATGGACTAAACATTACCGATATTGCTTAGTTCAGTCCGAATAATAATTGCCTCCAGTCGCCGGTCGCAACGACAAGAAGACGACAATTTTCCGCTTTCACCCTGTCGAGTATAGAAAATGGGACATTAATTAGCACTGAAGCACGGCGAACGAAGATTTTCCTTGAGAAAAGTGGATCCAGGGTGGAGGGGGCCGTTGGGTTTAAAGGAAAATAAGGGATTAAGCTGTGATCTTTTGAAAATATCACCTTCATTACCTCCATATACTACCTCCCTGTCACCCCCACCCTTTTTCATTTATCCCTTTCCTCCCCTCTCCCCGCAATGGCCTCATTTCTCCCCTTCCCTCTCTCTCCCTCTCTGGCCTCCTTTTCCCCTCCTTCTCTCCTTTGTTTCTCGTTTCCCCTCCCCCCTTTCCGTTGATCCTTCATTACTTCCATATCCTACCTCCCCCCTGTCACCCCCACCTTTTTCATTTATGCCTTTCCTCCCCTCTTCATCGATGGCCTCCTTTTCCCTTCCCCTCTATCGCTTTCTTTCTCCTCCTCTCCTTCGTTTCTGTTCTCATTTCCCCTCCTCCCGTTGATCTCACCGGGACGGGCCATGTCTTTCTTAAATGTTCCATCTTGTTTATTCCACTCCACTTCACACGTCTTTCGGTATCAATCTTTCACATCTCTTCTTCTCGTGCCTTCTTCTTCTTCTTCTTCTTCTCAGCCTTCTCCACCATTCTCGCCCTCTCCTCTTCGTTCTCCTTTGTTTATTCCACTCCACTTCACACGTCTTTCGGTATCAATCTTTCACATCTCTTCTTCTCGTGCCTTCTTCTTCTTCTTCTTCTTCTTCTTCTTCTTCTTCTTCTTCTTCTTCTTCTTCTTCTTCTTCTCAGCCTTCTCCACCATTCTCGCCCTCTCCTCTTTGTTCTCCCACTTTCCTTTCCCCTCGTCCTCGCCTTTACCTTTCATCCTCTTCTTTCAAGTCTCCCTGCAGTGGTTCTTCAGCTTCACTTTGTAGGCAAAGACGTACTTACAAGCGTGGGTGCAATAGTCTTACGTACTGGACTCCGCACACAGGAATTTCGTCAGAAAAGACCCCCATTTCAATGTAATGTACCCACAAGTGGGGTGGCCCAACTTGACCCAATTTCACCAGTTTTATTATTTATTGTACTCATTTGAGGACATCTCCTTAGGCCTTGAGGTAGCTTGTTGGCCAAAAAAAGTGATACCTCTGATTGGAGGCCATTGACTAAAAGGTTACCTTAGGATTGGGCTAGATAGCCCTAAAGGATGGGTTAAGCTTCTACGAATCTAGCTGCCAGGAGGGAGAAAGAGATAAGGTAATACAGTATTTTACATGTTTGATTTTGGGTTTTGGGCTATTAAAGTAGGATAGCTACTAGGGAGTCCCTTTGTTTCAACACTTCAAGAGACGGCGATGCTTCAACATTGCCGTATTGGGAAAGCTGGGGTTAAAAGTCTGGGGAGATCCTCCGGGGTCCCTTTAGTACCAAATTTGAGAATCACTTCTCTCCAACCTTCCCCACCATCACCGTCTATTCCTCTACTTCCTTCTCCTTCACCATCTCCTCCACCGCTCGTCTAATCTTTTCACATTCCTCTACCCTCTTCTCTTCCTTCATCTTTTACAGCCTTCTCCTCATCCTCCTCATCTTCCTACTTTTCCAGGAGAAGAGACAAAATCCATTTCTCGTCTCGCAAATTTCACTAGCAGTCTTGGGAGAAGTGGGAGGATGTCTTTGATGAAAAATATGAGGTACCACAGTTGATAACCATACTCATATAGATACGTAGCACCTTTGAGTTTTGTCCAAACATAATCCACCGGCCGTCATACTGAAAGATTATTTCAATTGGGGTAATCGACTGTAAAGTTGTGTCCAAACATAGTCGGTCGACGAGATAAAACTTTGTAGTCGAGGCAGTGTGGGCGGTTCAGTCGACATCGATCGACGGCCGGGCGACTATGTGTGGACACAGCTTAAGACCAAGTTTGTAGGTACTGTCCCATTCTTGAAGTGCAAAGCTACATATCAGTACTGAAAATCGTGTTAGCAATGTTAGCAGATGCAAATTTTGAACTTAACTTCAGGCTTTCCCGGATTTCATGATACTCATATAGATACGTAGCAACTTTGAGGTGTGTCCAAACATAATCGACCGGCCGTCAATCGACGAGGTGAGGCTATGTTATCAAGATTCAAGGCAGTGTGGGCGGTTCAGTCGACTTCGATCGACGGCCGGGTGACTATGTGTGGACACAGCTTAAGACCAAGTTTGTTGGTATTGTCCCATTATTGAAGTGCAAAGCTATACATTATCAGTACTGAAAATCGTGTTAGCAATGTTAGCAGATGCAAATTTTGAACTTAACTTATTCAGGCTTTCCCGGATTTCATGACAAATACGAGTTATTACAAGTTACAAGTCATACTGAAATTTCCTGGGACTGAAGAGTTTCAGCTCTTCATCTCGCGTCTGTAAATCATATTTCAGCAAACATGTTATTCCCCTTGTTACATATATTTGTTATACAATGTTATCAAGGCAGTGTGGGCGGTTCAGTCGACTTCGATCGACGGCCGGGCGACTATGTGTGGACACAGCTTAAGACCAAGTTTGTTTGTACTGTCCCATTATTGAAGTGCAAAGCTACATATCAGTACTGAAAATCGTGTTAGCAATGTTAGCAGATGCAAATTTTGAACTTTTGAACCTGGGACTGAAGAGTTTCAGCTCTTCATCTCGCGTCTGTAAATCATATTTCAGCACACATGTTATTCCCCTTGTTACATATATTTGTTGTACGGTCTATTTCCCTTGTCTGTGCTATTGTCTGCACCTCTACAGTTGAGGTTGTTTGAGTTTCAGCTCTTCATCTCGCGTCTGTAAATCATATTTCAGCACACATGTTATTCCCCTTGTTACATATATTTGTTGTACGGTCTATCCCTCGTCTGCGTCATTGTCTGCACCTCTACAGTTGAGGTTGTTTCCACCTCAATTCCACATAACCTGGAACTCCCCAGTGACCTTGGTCGGCTTTGAAATTTTCGTGACGAGTAGTCTGAGGCTGTCTGAGGTAGAAAACGATGAATTTATCTAGTCGCAAATTCGCCACAAAATCACAAATCAGGGTTGGACAGGCCAATTCTGGAAACTCGGGCCACAGGCCACAAGCACATTTTTATCTACATATTTTATTAGAACCTCTCTGCAAAATTTGACCGAGCTGAGGCGAAAGGTAAAGTTGGGAGAGACGCGCATTCCTTTTGAGCTTTTTCCATTTTTTGGCCCTACATAGAGGAACTTTGGTCCTGAACTATGCTCCAACCGTACCCTTCTGGATGTCCGGCCCAGGCTGATTTTGGTCTATACATTCTACACTCCCCAGTGACCTTGGTCGGCTTTGAAATTTTCGTGACGAGTAGTCTGAGGCTGTCTGAGGTAGAAAACGATGAATTTATCTAGTCCGTCTAGTCGCAAATTCGCCACAAAATCACAAATCAGGGTTGGACAGGCCAATTCTGGAAACTCTGCCCACAAGCACATTTTTATCTACATAAATTATTAGAACCTCTCTGCAAAATTTGACCGAGCTGAGGCGAAAGGTAAAGTTGGGAGAGACGCGCATTCCTTTTGAGCTTTTTCCATTTTTTGGCCCTACATAGCGGAACTTTGGTCCGCTATTTGGTGTGGATGTCCGGCCCAGGCTGATTTTGGTCTATACATTCTACATAAATGATCGAATATTTCTATGTAAATTGAGGGACTTGGGCCGAAATCTCGAATCCTGAGAACTGCGAACTCTTTTTGAGTTTTTCAATTTGGATTTATTGGAAGATTTGGAAGGCATTTTGAGAATTTGGATTTATTGGAAGGATGGAAGGCATTTTCATTCTTTTTAATATGTATGATAATATAATTTGTACATTCTACATAAATGATCGAATATCTCTATGTAAATTGAGGGACTTGGGCCGAAATCTCGAGTCCTGAGAACTGCGAACTCTTTTTGAGTTTTTCAATTTGGATTTATTGGAAGATTCCAAATCTTTCCAGATTCCAAAGGCATTTTGAGAATTTAAATTTATTGGAAGGATGGAAGGCATTTTAATTCTTTTTAATATATATGATAGTATAATTTGGTAAGAATGTATGTGATGTAAGGGGATGAATTAAATTTTTATTTACATTGCCAAGTGTTGTGGAGGTGTAGGTTCCAAAATCGAATAACATAATATTTGAATTAAATTACAATAAAATACACAGTAGGTATTCAACAAATTTCAGCATATACCCAATAAAAGTTTACATATTAATCGTTCTTACGTAAGGAAAAACGAGAGAAAAACAAACTAAGCTCTCGGATTATGCATATTATTAAAAGAGAAAATTCAATTTAGAAAAAACACAAAAGAAACACAGAAAATTCTCAAGGAAAAAGAAGTACTATCGTTCGCACAATGCCGTGAGAGCCGTGCAAAATTGAGCCCGTGTGTCAAAACCTTGAAAAATATTATTTTATTCCTGCCAAAAGAAGGGGGAGAAGACCCCCTCCCCCTCTCTCTTTCTCATCTCCCCGAGAAAAAATGTCATTTGAAGAACTATGTATCTGTACTTTTGTCGTTATTATGTATTATACATACGCAAGTAGGTACATATTCTGTATATTGTTTTGAATAAGTATGCGCTTTTTTCGGGTGTGCCCACCACCCCCATTTCTTCAGCCGACTCCATCGCGAAGAATTATCATACCTTGAAAAAAATGCATTAAGTGGGGACGACCCAAATTTTTCTTTCTTCGCACCTTACTCACTCGTTCATTTCCGAATTTGATTTTCAGGCACAAAATTGTCCTAAAAGTTTGACCCTTTGAAACAACATTAGAAGGGACACGGATTTCTTCCACAAACGTTTGAAAATGAATACCTTAGTCAGTGCCTGGAAATTGCCGAGATATGCAACTTGCTTCTCACGATCCGTCCCGTCCGTCCCTTGTATAGGACTGTAAATGTGTACAGGCGGTGTTTCAGCATTATGGCCAAAACCACATCATAATAGGCTTATGAAAGGAATAGAGGTGGAAGAAGAGGGAGAAGAGGAGAGGAGTTAATGGAGAGAAGACGGATGGCAAAATAGGGGGAGAGAGAGATTGATTTGATTTTACTTTCATGTAATGATTTAAAATCAAGACTAGAGCCCGTTCTCCCTTCAAGAAGCAAAGTTTCCTTCAAATTCCACATGCAAGAGGCTTCCAAAAGATCTTTATCTCCCTAATGAAAATTTTACACGGTATGGAGGTGGTGTAGGTATACAAAACATGACAGGAGAAGGAAGGAGGAGGTTGTAAAAGATGGAGGAGGAGGAACGAGGAGGAGTAGGAAGAAGAGGAGGATGAGGAGAAGGCTGTAAAAGATGAAGGAAGAGAAGAGGGTAGAGGGATGTGAAAAGATTAGACGAGCGGTGGAGGAGATGGTGAAGGAGAAGGAAGTAGAGGAATAGAAGGTGATGGTGGGGAAGGTTGGAGAGAAGTGATTCCAGTCCAGGAGGCTTTCCCGAATACAGGGTGGCAATAGCGACTTCATCCAAAGAAGAAAAATTCGGAAAACCTGGTAATAACTCCCAACGAAGACAAGTTCGTTCGGTGTGAACGAGCTGTAAAGACAGCAAGAGAAATACAACAATAATGAAGAAAACGACCTGTGTGTTTTAGTAAAAACATTAAAGATAACAAGGAAGAAAGACATAGAAAGAGAAGACAAAAGGAAGAGGTACCAAAAGGAAAGGAAGAGGAGGTGAAGAGGGACAAGGAGGAGGAGAAGGAGGAAGAAAAGACAGAAGAACTGAAGAGTACAACGGAAAGTTGGCAACATATGTTGAAGAAATCTCAAAGAAATGAGAATCTTCAAAAGCTTCTAAGCTTAGGATGACCCCTAGAGCGGCTCTTGCCAGAAATACTTAAAAAAGGTGTCATAACAAAATTATCTGGAAAAAGAAATTTATTTTTTAATTCCATTTCAACTTTATCTTCAGCCCTGAGATGCCCCCTTTTTTCCCTTTCATAGCAGACAAAAAGTTTGCTAAAGGAGAGTGTAGGTTAGGAGGTGCCTATCCATTATAATGTGGTTTATTTTAACTTATTTATCCTGTTGGGAAGAGACGTTGAGACTTGTATTAGGTACCCTCTATGAATCTCAACAGTCTGACCAGTTATTGACCAAATGTTTGTAGGTAAGAAGATTGTTTAAGAATTACATGCATTGTTTCAATTTCGTTTTCAATGTCGACAAAAACCTGCAGTAGATCCTTTGTCACAGAGGAACAGGAATGTGGATCTCAGACTTGTTGGGATACTTGGGATTCCTGAAGGAAGCTTTGTCACACAAGAATACTCACTTCAGACTTGTTGGGATTTCCAGAAGGAAGCATTTAATTAAGGTGTTCCAAATGAAATAAATTTAACACGCGCCTTTACTCCGTGCAACCACCCTGAAAGCCAGGAAAAACGAGAGAAAAACAAACTAAGCTCTCGGATTATGCATATTATTAAAAGAGAAAATTCAATTTAGAAAAAACACAAAAGAAACACAGAAAATTCTCAAGGAAAAAGAAGTACAAAATATTTCCCCAAGTTTTTTCTTCTCTCCGGAGTTCTTCTATTGTTTCGACTTTTCCTATTCACATCTTTTCGTGCGTTTCTTTATCATTTACAGTTTCTATTTTAATCCTCTTCCCTGTTAATTTCCTTTCATCTTTATTCTTTTCTCCTAGAATCCTAGATAGTAGTAGACTTTGAGAACTTTCTAATAAAGGTGGTGTATATTTTCTACTAATTGGTATCTACTTTGGTGTCTGGTACGTGTATTTCCTTGAAAGTTTCCTTTTGAGGGTTTGAGCAAATTTACTGCTGTAAAAAGCACTGATGCAGTGATGGTGATGTTGGTACCAGTACTACCAGTGGTACCTTGGTCATTTAGATTTTACAGCCATTTAGATTTTATTATTATTATTATTATTATTTTTATATTTTTTATATTTTTTTTAAGAGGTTCGAGATTTCGGCCCAAGTCCCTCAATTTACATAGAGATATTCGATCATTTATGTAGAATGTATAGACCAAAATCAGCCTGGGCCGGACATCCAGAAGGGTACGGTTGGAGCATAGTTCAGGACCAAAGTTCCTCTATGTAGGGCCAAAAAATGGAAAAAGCTCAAAAGGAATGCGCGTCTCTCCCAACTTTACCTTTCGCCTCAGCTCGGTCAAATTTTGCAGAGAGGTTCTAATAATTTATGTAGATAAAAATGTGCTTGTGGGCCGAGTTTCCAGAATTGGCCTGTCCAACCCTGATTTGTGATTTTGTGGCGAATTTGCGACTAGATAAATTCATCGTTTTCTACCTCAGACTACTCGTCACGAAAATTTCAAAGCCGACCAAGGTCACTGGGGAGTTCCAGGTTACGTGGAATTGAGGTGGAAACAACCTCAACTGTAGAGGTGCAGACAATAGCACAGACAAGGGAAATAGACCGTACAACAAATATATGTAACAAGGGGAATAACATGTGTGCTGAAATATGATTTACAGACGCGAGATGAAGAGCTGAAACACTTCAGTCCCAGGAAATTTCAGTATGACTTGTAACTTGTAATAACTCGTATTCGTCATGAAATCCGGGAAAGCCTGAAGTTAAGTTCAAAATTTGCATCTGCTAACATTGCTAACACGATTTTCAGTACCTACTGATAATGTAGCTTTGCACTTCAATAATGGGACAATACCAACAAACTTGGTCTTAAGCTGTGTCCACACATAGTCGCCCGGCCGTCGATCGAAGTCGACTGAACCGCCCACACTGCCTTGATAACATAGCCTCACCTCGTCGATTGACGGCCGGTCGATTATGTTTGGACACACCTCAAAGTTGCTACGTATCTATATGAGTATGGTTATCAACTGTGGTACCTCATACTTTTCATTGGCCGGTCGATTATGTTTGGACACACCTCAAAGTTGCTACGTATCTATATGAGTATGGTTATCAACTGTGGTACCTCATACTTTTCATTAAAGACATCCTCCCACTTCTCCCAAGACTGCTAGTGAAATTTGCGAGACGAGAAATGGATTTTGTCTCTACTCCTGGAAATATTGCGCCATTCCTGTCTCGTCTAGCGTATGTACTGACTGCTAGGAACCAAGGAACTGAAGAGGACCCACATATTACGACAAGGGGTACAAAGTCCCCAGGGACACTGATCGGGAACACAGTAGCAATATGAAATGTGCAAGGACTGCGAAGATCGACGAGGGGTACAAAGTCCCCAGGGACACTGATCGGGAACACAGTAGCAATATGAAATGTGCAAGGACTGCGAAGATTACAAGCACAAGCACAGGTGTTACGTTATACGATCCTACCATCACGTTGTCCCAAGGGTAAACTGGTGTAATACGGGAATTAGCGCTCCCCAACGAGAGACGGGGATAACCTGGATTGCGGATTGCCCTTGAATCATCAGGGTCTCAAGGTTTAGGATGAAACCTTCAAGAGATCACAAATCGGCAGTCATAACAATATTTTGCTTTATAAGGTAGAGGGGACGCTATAGGATTTACAGGGTGATCTCATCGAGAAAGGTACAAACTGATGAACTGGCTCAGAAAAAAATGTACTTACAAGACCCCGTGGCCCAATCAATCTCAGAATCCAACGACCAAATAAGGGGTACCTAATTGAAAGAAGGGCCTTTTTTTTCAATAGTAAACAGAGTAGAGTATAACCAGTACTATCTAAATGACCCTGCTTTCATTAATCTAATATCATTTGTTCCTGATTTCTGATGAAGTTAAATGAACTACCTACTCCCTATACCTACCTATTATCTATGTAGCTGGATGGATTGATGCATTTTAACACCCCGAAGGACATTTTCTCAGTAATAGATTTTGTTCTACATCAGGCCTGGAAAACCTTTATCTGAGTAAGTTCTTTAGTTCAGTGAACCTATACGTATACCTCCTAGGTAGGACTGAGTCGGAGACAAGACACCCTGTTCCTATTAGGAGAGAAAAATCGATTTATCCTATGTATGAAAGTATTAAAAAACCTTACCCCATTAAGATGACGATGATTATTATTATTTCGAATTAGGTACACACGTGGCTGGTTTGAAATCGGATTTTAATTCACCTTGGAAAATCTGCCTAGGTCCAGGGGGGGGAGCTGGGAGCTTTTATAATGAGATGGGGACTAGGAATATTTAGTCAGAGGAGAGGTAAGGAGAAATCGAATTCCCGGGATAGTATGCAGATTATAAAGCATCTGATGAAGCAATATCTATACTTTACCTATAGGTACCTACTATTTTGAATGATTTAGAGAGGAACATAGTTTAAATGTTCGTAATATTAGGTACACGTTAGGCCTCAGAGAGACAGAGAAAAAGGCCCCTCATTATGGAGCCTTCTTAGGACTCAATGGGGCCCAAAAACTCATAATGTTTTAAACTACCTATGTATTTCACTCTTTGTCGAAATCGGAAACACCGTTCGTGTTTTTGCGGAGGAAAAAGATAAACTAAAATCCCAAATCGCCCAGAGTTCAAACAAAACAAACCTCACCTAAAACAACCTTCGATAAATCGATACCCAGTGGAAATATGACTAGTAAAATAGGTATAACCTGAAGAATACAGCCTTCGATAAATGAAAATACAACCGCCAGATTCGTAGGCATTATTTGACCCAGTCCCAGCGAACGTCTCAATATCTCAATAATGCAATCCCATCATTTTTCCAAATGCACACCTCCCCACAGAAATATCTCCGAAGGTTTTAAGCTCATACCCCACCACACCCTTCTATCCTTTAATCTGACGCGATTATGTCCTATTGTCCCCGTCACCTATGGGTTCTATTGTGTCAATCCGTCCCTAACACCTACCAATTCTATTGTATCTCGTCCCCAACACCTATATCCAGTTCTTTTGTATTGGTGAAAATCTTCTGCTTTTGTATCGGTCCCCAGAAAAAGCTACCACCTGTGTCTTTTCCGAACAAAAGTTTACTCTGAGCTTTTTCCAGCGCGGTTTACCATTGTCTCTTTTGATGAGATAATAGGGACAGCTTATCACACCTCTAAGTTTATCTCCGTGTATAACGTTTAGATTACCTAGTTTAATTTGAATACCTAATACCCAGAGAATTATAGTTTCGTCCCTATAGGATAAATAAAAAAGACAAAAAGAGGGACATTATTAGGGATTGTCTGTAACAGTGTTATAGGTTCCAGCGCGGTTTACCATTGTCTCTTTTGATGAGATAATAGGGACAGCTTATCACACCTCTAAGTTTATCTCCGTGTATAACGTTTATTATAGAATAGTTTAATTTGAGTACCTAATACCCAGAGAATTAGTTTCGCCCCTATAGGATAAATAAAAAAGACAAAAAGAGGGATGTTATTAGGGATTGTCTGTAACAGTGTTATAGGACTTACAGGACAAACGGTAAGAAATGTTAATCAGTACTTCAGAGATTTGTGGACACCTCACAGAAAAAGGGCCTGGCCCTGACCCCTTGGGTGACCTCGCAGGGCCCTTTGTTAATTAATTTGAAACGATTGACAGGGCCTATGTAAAAAGGGCATTTTCAAATAGAAATCACAGAAAATGAGCTCCTCTGGTAGGCCTAGAAAATGGCCTTCTTATCTTGTGTAGACCTCAATTCAAAGTCAATGACGATCAAAGGCACAGTTTGGACACTCAATCGTCTCTCGCACCATTCGCTAGGAGGTCTCCAGACGACAAGTCATCCGAAGACATCCCTTCTGAGGGGGTTGACAGGGCCTATGTAAAAAGGGCATTTTCAAATAGAAATCACAGAAAATGAGCTCCTTTGGTAGGCCCAGAAAATGGCCTTCTTGTGTAGATCTCAATTCAAAGTAAATGACGATTAAAGAAATTTCGCCAGAGGTAAAATCCAACCAATGTTTTCGATAAATAAATATTTATGGGAAAATCTGTGTGCCATTTTCCTTTTAATAAAGTCGATCGAGCTTGAAGTCCAGAAGTAAAAGTAATGAAAATAACCTTAGAAATATTGTAGCATCTCTACAAAAAATCATTGGAAAGCAGAAAGATTGTCGGTGTTTCGCATTGCTTCATCAGCATTTCAGCAGTTTCCTTTACCGCAGTATCTTTTGTGTTTCAGCCTTTTGAAAGTATTACCGTAGATACTTAGACTTAGGTCATGGTGTGACCTATCTTGGAATTAACTTTCTGGTGTGGCTGTTGTTTCAGGAAATCATGTCAAACTTGGTACCAAAATGTTTGAGAATTTCAGGGATTAGAAATATTGTAGCATCTCTACAAAAAATCATTGGAAAGCAGAAAGATTGTCGGTGTTTCGCATTGCTTCATCAGCATTTCAGCAGGTTCGTTTACCGCAGTATCTTTGTGTGATTCATCCTTTTGAAAGTATGTATCACTGTAAATAGTTTGTGGCGTGACCTATCTTGAAATTAGCTTTCTGGTGTGTCTGTTTGTTTCAAGAAATCATGTCAAAGTTAGTATCAAAATCTTGAGAATTTCAGGGAATGTTTCCCATGGACTTACTATTATAGGAGTTGTAAGAGCACTGTTATTATAAAGCAAGCACTTGGTAGCAAATTAATTGTGTAAAAAGAGCAAAATTGGAACCTTAGGATTCAGGGAATCGGTATATGAAAGTATGAACGCACTCAACCCAGTTTTCCTAAAGTCAGCTCCAATTCCTATGCTTCTTGAATGAACAGGAAAGTTATTATTGAGTGAGCAACAAGAAAAGGGAAAAATGAAACAACCTGAAGCTAAAAATGAAAGAAGATATCAAAATAAAATAAAGAAAATCTCAGAAGTAAGAGAAGAAAAAAATTAAAAACTACAAGAAGAAGAGGAAAAGGAGTAGAAGAAGATGAAAAAAGGAAAAATTAATAAAAACCTAATTGTTTCTTCCTTTATTATTATTTTTATCAGAGAAGGGAGGGAGGAGAGAGAGAGTCAGCATCATTGTCATGTGTGTCAGCCTGTCAGCAATCAGCAGGATGTCAGTTATTTTTTGCTGATCGTAAACACCTAGAATCCCTCCTCCTTTTCCTCTTCCTTCTCCTCATTATCCTTCTCCTACTCTTCTTACTCCTCCTTCTTCTCCTCCTCCTTCTCCTTCTCCTCCTACTGTTCTTCACCTCCAAACTTTCTATCAGACTTTACTTCGCCTTTCTGCTGGAGTTTGAAACCACTCCTCGATTGTCCTCACGAGGTTGAGTGAAACTGCCTACTCTGAAAAATCCAGCAGCATGTGATGTCCCAGACGATCGCCCGTCTTGAAACCAACCAGACATAAAGTTTCTTAAAGGTTTGTCCACACATAGTCGATTAATGTCGATTGAACCATCCACACTGCCTCGATAACATACTCGTAATTTCTCCTCGTCAATCGACGGCCGGTCGACATGTTTGGACACACCTTGAGTGGGTGCAATCTCGAACTCCACCTCAGCTGATAAAGGTGTGAGCTTTGAGTTAGCTTTTTTTATGGGTTTCACTTACTGAGTTAGCTGCGAAGATGTAAACTCTTTTCAACGTTTGTTCGTTGTATTACTCGTTGCCATTCATATCTCCTTAAGTTTACCAAAAAGAGATGACTCCTTTGGAAAAACGGTGAAAATAAATATATAAAACAAAACTGCGAAGATTACAAGCACAGGTGTTACGTTATACGATCCCACCATCACGTTGTCCCAAGGGTAAACTGGTGTAATACGGGAATTAGCACTCCCCAACGAGAGACGGGGAAAACCTGGATTACGGATTGCCCTTGAATCATCAGGGTCTCAGGATTTAGGATGATTGGGTTGGTTAGAAACCTTCAAGAGATCACAAATCGGCAGTCATAACAATATTAATAATAAAAATCTAAATGACCAAGGTACCACTGGTACCAACATCACCATCACTGCATCAGTGCTTTTTACAGCAGTAAATTTGCTCAAACCCTCAAAAGGAAACTTTCAAGGAAATACACGTACTAGACACCAAAGTAGATACCAATTAGTAGACGACACCGAAGCGAATACAATAGTCCGTCTACTATACCTTTTATTATTAGTAATAATAAAGGAAGGACGGACTAAAAATCTAAATGGCTGTAAAATCTAAATGACCAAGGTACCACTGGTAGTACTGGTACCAACATCACCATCACTGCATCAGTGCTTTTTACAGCAGTAAATTTGCTCAAACTCTCAAAAGGAAACTTTCAAGGAAATACACGTACCAGACCAGACACCAAAGTAGATACCAATTAGTAGAAAATATACACCACCTTTATTAGAAAGTTCTCAAAGTCTACTACTATCTAGGATTCTAGGAGAAAAGAATTAAGATGAAAGGAAATTAACAGGAAAGAGGATTAAAATAGAAACTGTAAATGATAAAGAAACGCAGGAAAAGATGTGAACAGGAAAAGTCGAAACAATAGAAGAACTAGGGAGAGAAGAAAAAACTTGGGGAAAGTAGATACCAATTAGTAGAAAATATACACCACCTTTATTAGAAAGTTCTCAAAGTCTACTACTATCTAGGATTCTAGGAGAAAAGAATAAAGATGAAAGGAAATTAACAGGGAAGAGGATTAAAATAGAAACTGTAAATGATAAAGAAACGCACGAAAAGATGTGAATAGGAAAAGTCGAAACAATAGAAGAACTCCGGAGAGAAGAAAAAACTTGGGGAAATATTTTGTACTTCTTTTTCCTTGAGAATTTTCTGTGTTTCTTTTGTGTTTTTTCTAAATTGAATTTTCTCTTTTAATAATATGCATAATCCGAGAGCTTAGTTTGTTTTTCTCTCGTTTTTCCTGGCTTTCAGGGTGGTTGCACGGAGTAAAGGCGCGTGTTAAATTTATTTCATTTGGAACACCTTAATTAAATGCTTCCTTCTGGAAATCCCAACAAGTCTGAAGTGAGTATTCTTGTGTGACAAAGCTTCCTTCAGGAATCCCAAGTATCCCAACAAGTCTGAGATCCACATTCCTGTTCCTCTGTGACAAAGGATCTACTGCAGGTTTTTGTCGACATTGAAAACGAAATTGAAACAATGCATGCAATTCTTAAACAATCTTCTTACCTACAAACATTTGGTCAATAGCTGGTCAGACTGTTGAGATTCATAGAGGGTACCTAATACAAGTCTCAACGTCTCATCCCAACAGTATAAATAAGGTAAAATAAACCACACTATAATGGATAGGCACCTCCTAACCTACACTCTCCTTTAGCAAACTTTTTGTCTGCCCACCAACCATCACCATGCCACGCAAGAAAGAGAAGTAAGCTGAGATCTACAAAACATTCCTTTCTCTAGAACAGTCAATAACGCAATTTGAAACTATTAAATTACTTCCCAGCAACTAAAAGAAGACAATACGAGTAACATTTCAACCAAGAAAAGCAGGAGAAAAGTAAATGAAAACGAACAAAGTAAGCTAAGACAAAGAAAACACGAACTAGAACAAAAGGTAATTGGAGATTTCCAAGGAAGTCTAATGTGTAAACTCGGAAAAGGTTGAAACCTTCATAAAGAAAGAATGAAAGAAGGCAGAAAGAAATTGGGGAAGAAAAACAATGTTGAAGTCAGATGCCCTCCACCGTTAGTCCGTCGCTAGGTTGCGGGTTTGATTCCCGCACGGGGCGGATTTTATCCTAAACAGATAAGGGTCGTTCTCGAAATGGCTGGCTTTCTCCTATCCTGTCTTTCCTTTCTCTTTGATTTCAGAACGATAACACTTTAGCCGTTACAGTTTCCTCTATCAAACCTCTTCAAAGAAAATCCTTTTTTTCCATAATTGTTGAAATCCTATTTCTCCAGAATTTTTTGACCAGAATTCGAACCCACACACCGCTAATCTAAAACACAACAAACTGGAACACCACTTACCCCGCAGCCCCAGCTTATTCTTCCGTGAAGGCTGACCAACATTAGTCCAGGAGGCTTTCCCGAATACAGGGTGGCAATAGCGACTTCATCCAAAGAAGAAAAATTCGGAAAAACTGGTAATAACTGGTAATAACCTACGAAGACAAGTTCGTTCAGTGTGAACGAGCTGTAAAGAACAGCAAGAGAAATACAACAATAATGAAGAAAACGACCTGTGTGTTTTAGTAAAACATTAAAGATAACAAGGAAGAAAGACATAGAAAGAGAAGACAAAAGGAAGAGGTGCCAAAAGGAAAGGAAAAGGAGGTGAAGAGGGACAAGGAGGAAGAGAAGAAGGAGGAGAAGAAGGAGAAAGAAAAGACAGAAGAAATGAAGAGTACAACAGAAAGTTGGCAACATATGTTGAAGAAATCTCAAAGAAATGAAAATCTTCAAAAGCTTAGAGCTTAGGATGACCGCTAAAACGACGGCTCTTGCCAGAAATACTTGAAAAAGGTATCATTATAAAAAAAAATATTTGGAAAAAGAAATTTATTTTTCGTCAAATTCCATTTCAAGTTTATCTTCAGCCCTGAGATGCCCCCTTTTTTCCCTTTCATAAAAATGACGTCAGTAACACCTGGTTAATTACTTCCTCTCTCTCTCTCTCTCCCTCTCTCTGTCTCTCTCTCTCTCTCCTCTATCCTTACAATTTTTGGTTCCATCCTTTCTCTATCTCTCTCATAGCCTCCTCATCCCTTTCAATTTTCGCTCATACTTCTTCTTCTTCTTCTCTTGCTTGTCTTTTTTTTTATTGCAACATTTTGTAAATATGTATAAATGCTTAACTTAAAAAATAAATAAAAGCAATAATGTATGTACGTAAGAACGATTAATATGTAAACTTTTATTGGGTAGGTATATGCTGAAAAGAGGCTTCCAAAAGATCTTTATCTCCCTAATGAAAATTTTACACGGTATGGAGGTGGTGTAGGTATACAAAACATGACAGGAGAAGGAGGCGGAAACGAGGAGGAGGAGAAGGAAGAGGAGGAGGAAGAGGCAGAGGAGGATGTAAAGGATGAAGGAAGAGAGAAGGGTAGAGGGATGTGAAAAGATTAGACGAGTGGTGGGTAAGATGGTGGAGGAGAAGGAAGAAAGAGTGGAAGAGACGGGAGGATGGGGGAAGGTTGGAGAGACGTGATTCCCAAACTGGGTGCCAAGGGAGCCCAGAAGATCTCCCTTGAATTCCAACTTCTAACTCCAGCTTTACCAATACAGCGTGCAGCGCCAGCGTTACTCTATGGAATTGTTTTCATTTCTTTATCTCTACTTCTCTCTCCTTAGCCACGTTAAGAAAGATCTAAATCCTTTGGTCGCCCATTTGTACATGGCTTTCATTTAGAGGTTCCACTTTTATGACCTTGAAACAGCGGTCAATAAGGTACCTTGAGATCTAAGTGAGTCTAAAATTAGTACAATAAATAAAACTGGTGAATTTGGGTCAAGTTGATCCGCCCAAATTACGGACACTCGGGGATAGGGGGTACGTCTTTGCCTACAAAGTGAAGCTGAAGAACCACTGCAGAGCGACTTGAAAGAAGAGGATGAAAAGGTAAAGACGAGGGGAAAGTGGGAAAACGAAGAGGAAAGGTCGAGAGGACGAGGGGAAGGTGGAAGAAACAAAAAGAGAAGATGGAGAAGGCTGTGGAGGAGAAGAAGAGATGTGAAAGATTGATACCGAAAGACGTATGAAGTGGAGTGGAATAAACAAGATGGAACATTTAAGAAAGACATAGCCCGTCCCGGTAAGATCAACGGGCGGAGGGGAAACGAAGGAGAGGAGGTTAGAGGGGAATGGGATAAAAGAGGCTATAGAAGGGAAGAGAGGGCGAAGGGGAGAAATAGGCCATTGAGCAAGGAGAGAGGGGAGGAAAGGGATAAATGAAGGTGGGGGTGACAGGGAGGTAGTATATGGAGGTAATGAAGGTGATATTTTCAAAAGATCACAGCTTAATCCCTTATTTTCCTTTAAACCCAACGTCTTCCTCCCCCTCCACCCTGGATCCACTTTTCTCAAGGAAAATCTTCTTTCGCCGTGCTTCAGTGCTAATTAATGTCCCATTTTCTATACTCGACAGGGTGGAAGCGGGAATTTTTTCGTCTTCTTGTCGTTGCGACCGGCGACTGAAGGCAATTATTATTCGGACTGAACTAAGCAATATGGGTAATATTTAGTCCATTAAATTATCCTATGGGTAATGTTTAGTCCATTAAATTATCCACAGCTATGTTTAGAACCATTTTGGAGACATCTAGAGGCAATTTTTTGTGAATAGTTTTAGTAGTAATACCTAGGTAAGCCAAAATGTACGATCCCGTCTTCTGCTGGTGAATAGTTTTAGTAGTAATACCTAGGTAAGCCAAAATGTACGATCCCGTCTTCTGCTGGGCACATACATAGATCGATAGTCTGTGGAATGGATGAATAAAGTACAAGAGTTCCAGTGTGCAACCTGAGAGGAGCAACTTGTGTGTTAATACTAAGGATGCTAAATTCTTTCTTCTTAATTTCTCTCCGGCACCACCCAGTATGCATTTAAAATTGTTTCTTAATGCATCCCATTTAGTATTACCTAGTGACGTCACGTCCCACAGGAACCAAACTAAGAGCCCAATTCTTTCGGTACGGGATGGTAACTTACATAAAAGAATTCGGGAAATCGCCTTTTCATGTGATACCTATCTCACATTGGGAAATGCTTCGCTTATGGTGTGTCCACACATAGTCGAAGGCTGTCGAATGATGTGGATCGTGGACCATGTTTGGACACACCTTAAGAGCTTAAGGGCCGAATTTTAAACTCGGATTATCATTTAATCCTGGTCAGGATTAGGTTCTAGGAGAGCTATTCTATGTGGGAAAGTAATGTTGGACAGCCAGCCTAGTTAGCTTAGTTGGTAGTGCAGTGCGTCTGCCTTGTAAGCGCTAGGCCGCGGGTTCGATTCCCGCCCGGGGCGGATTTTATCCTGATGGGATAATGTTCGTTCTCGGAACGGCTGGCTTTCTCCTATCCTGTCTTCCTTCTCTCTCCGATTTCGGGACGATAAGACCCTAGAGTTACAGTTCCCTCTGTCAAACCTCTTAAAAAAAAAAAAAAAAAAAAGCCAGATTAATCTGTTCTACTCCCTGTTTAATGTCCTCCAGCCAGACTAAACCGGTCTACTCCCTGTTTAATGTCCTCCAGCCATGCAAACTAAGTAATTGCCAGCCTAGTTAGCTTAGTTGGTAGTGCGTCTGCCTTGTGAGCGCTGGGCCGCGGGTTCGATTCCCGCCCGGGGCGGATTTTATCCTGATGGGATAATGTTCGTTCTCGGAATGGCTGGCTTTCTCCTATCCTGTCTTCCTTCTCTCTTCGAGTTCGGGAGGATGGGACCATAGCAGTTACAGTTCCCTCTGTCAAACCTCTTAAAAAAAATATAAAAAATATAAAAATAATAATAATAATAATAATAAAATCTAAATGGCTGTAAAATCTAAATGACCAAGGTACCACTGGTAGTACTGGTACCAACATCACCATCACTGCATCAGTGCTTTTTACAGCAGTAAATTTGCTCAAACCCTCAAAAGGAAACTTTCAAGGAAATACACGTACCAGACACCAAAGTAGATACCAATTAGTAGAAAATATACACCACCTTTATTAGAAAGTTCTCAAAGTCTACTACTATCTAGGATTCTAGGAGAAAAGAATAAAGATGAAAGGAAATTAACAGGGAAGAGGATTAAAATAGAAACTGTAAATGATAAAGAAACGCACGAAAAGATGTGAATAGGAAAAGTCGAAACAATAGAAGAACTCCGGAGAGAAGAAAAAACTTGGGGAAATATTTTGTACTTCTTTTTCCTTGAGAATTTTCTGTGTTTCTTTTGTGTTTTTTCTAAATTGAATTTTCTCTTTTAATAATATGCATAATCCGAGAGCTTAGTTTGTTTTTCTCTCGTTTTTCCTGGCTTTCAGGGTGGTTGCACGGAGTAAAGGCGCGTGTTAAATTTATTTCATTTGGAACACCTTAATTAAATGCTTCCTTCTGGAAATCCCAACAAGTCTGAAGTGAGTATTCTTGTGTGACAAAGCTTCCTTCAGGAATCCCAAGTATCCCAACAAGTCTGAGATCCACATTCCTGTTCCTCTGTGACAAAGGATCTACTGCAGGTTTTTGTCGACATTGAAAACGAAATTGAAACAATGCATGCAATTCTTAAACAATCTTCTTATCTACAAACATTTGGTCAATAACTGGTCAGACTGTTGAGATTCATAGAGGGTACCTAACACAAGACTCAACGTCTCATCCCAACAGTATAAATAAGTTAAAATAAACCACATTATAATGGATAGGCACCTCCTAACCTACACTCTCCTTTAGCAAACTTTTTGTCTGCCCACCAGCCAACAGGATAAATAAGTTAAAATAAACCACATTATAATGGATAGGCACCTCCTAACCTACACTCTCCTTTAGCAAACTTTTTGTCTGCTCACCAACCATCACCATGCCACGCAAGAAAGAGAAGTAAGCTGAGATCTACCAATTATATTTTTTTGTTCTTTCATTGGAGAAAGGCGGATTAGGAGAGAGGTATTTAAAAACCTGGATCCCGCGAAGCGTATTTGTGAGCAAACCGCGTACACCGAAACGTTGGTTTCTCTTGTTGTAACTTTGGCACATCCACTAATTTTGCAGTTTGAAATTGGTGGATGTGACGAAATTCCCAGAATGAATATCCCATCCGCCTAGCAAAGATTGAGATTGAAATTTAGTGCGCTTCCTTTGAAACCACACTCTTTGATTAATAAGGAATTAGGTTTCTCTTGTTGTAACTTTGGCACATCCACTAATTTTGCAGTTTGAAATTGGTGGATGTGACGAAATTCCCAGAATGAATATCCCACCCGCCTAGCAAAGATTGAGCTTTATATTCAGTGCGCTTCCTTTGAAACCACACTCTTTGATTAATAAGGAATTAGTAATTAAATAGCGCTCCTTAGATTGCATTCAAGGCGGGCTATTTCCATTTATAAGGAATTTGTAATTACGGAACACTCCTTAGATGGCATTTAAGGCGCGATCTTTTCCAGCGAAAGTAATGTGCTGATCCCGTTCAACACCTCATCCTTTTGGATTTCTTTTTGTCTCCTCTATTCTTACTTCTCATTTACCAATTCTCTCCTCCACCTCCTCCTTCTTGTCTTTTCCAAGGTATATTTATCTCTCAGGCACCTCATCCTTTTGGATTTCTTTTTGTCTCCTCTATTCTTACTTCTCATTTACCAATTCTCTCCTCCACCACCTCCTCGTCCTCCTTCTTGTCTTTTCCAAGGTATATTTATCTCTCAGCCCATTCGTCCTCGCTTTGTTACATCTGTCATCTCACACTTTTGTGTAGTGTTTTCTTTCTTTCTGCCTCTCTCTCCCTCTTCCACTCTTTCTTTGCCTTTTTCCATGAACTCTTTCTTAAGGTTCTTTCGTTTCTATTGTTTTAGCGCTATCATGAGTTGACAATACCTCGCTTTGTTACATCTGTCATCTCACACTTTTGTGTAGTGTTTTCTTTCTTTCTTCCTCTCTCTCCCTCTTCCACTCTTTCTTTGCGTTTTTCCATGAACTCTTTCTTAAGGTTCTTTCGTTTCTATTGTTTTAGCGCTATCATGAGTTGACAATGGAAAGTTTAGCACAGGAAGATAACGTTAAATGTACGTATATACGGAGGATGAGCGGCTACGATTTAACATTGGGAACTGCAAAAAGATTGCCTGAACGAAAAGAACGAATGCAAAAACATCACCTGAATAGTGACAATTTCTGACTACTAAAGAACAAGCAGGGTCCGTCCCTCCGGGAATTTTCTAGCCCGTAGTGATTACAGAAAATCAGTACCTATGTGGATTTAACATTGGGAACTGCAAAAAGATTGCCTGAACGAAAAGAACGAATGCAAAAACATCACCTGAATAGTGACAATTTCTGACTACCAAAGAAAAAGGAGGAATTTCAATAAATTGTGTTAAGCATAAATGCTTGTCACAAATGTAGTTCCCCGCTTAATACACTATGCTAAATTTTATGACTTGACTTGGACTCGAACTATTAACCTCCAGAGCTAGAGTTCACCGTGATAACCACTGCACCACTGATTTTAGTTGATTTCTCCATTTGGGATTCTGTTTTTTTGGCATTCATTCTCATAGGTACATTTCAACCGATGGAGTGGATATTTGTCTCCGATAGTCAAAAGTTGTTCAAGAGACTCGATTTAGAATTTGATTCTCATGTGATTCGCTTTTAAAGCTTTAGGCATTTTATTGGAGGTTAGGTATGAGGTATCAATCGGTATGATGCATTCAATCGGTATAATGCATTTATACATGTTTTGAAAAGGAAACGATTCCAAATGAAATCGTAATGCTAGTCATCAAGTTTTCATATGCACACATATTCTTTGAATGATCTATCCAATTCCTTTTCTCTCAATTGGTCACGACTCACCACTTGGCCACACATGACTGATTTCCACTTATTTTGATCTTGGACATGTCCAGTACAGGATTCAGAGGGAGGGAACTATTCATTTTCATTCAAACGTCTGCAAATATGAACCATGATTCAATGTAATTCATACGTTAGGTAGAATGCACTTGGAAAGTTGACATGTACGGAACTACAGGGTCTGATGTGTGGTAGAAACACACTACTATCACGTCACGTGACGTGATAGTAGTGTGGCTGTCCTGATGAAAATTACCTACAGTATTATGGGAAAACTTTTGAACTACATCTGTCTGACTCCCCATGACTTCACGTGACGTGATGGTTGTGTGCTTCTACCTTTAGAGTTCGTTTTGCAGAGTTGAATGGACACTCCTATTATAACTTGTTTGTATCCGAGATGAAGTACCCTGTATGTCCACCGCAAAGGGGAGAGAAGCGAACAAAGTCACTCTAATGGACTGATCAATTTGTACATAAATCATAACCATATAGGAAAAAAGAAAAGGGGTAAAAACCGCCGCTAAAGTCCTTTCCCACCCCTTGCCATATAAGAAAAGCCCTTACCCCGTTCTTATTTCTGTCCCTTTGTGTCCACTTCCCCCTTCTTTATATGTTAAAGAAGTTCGTCCTTTTTCCTTCCTAATACTTGTATGTCCGTCTCCCCCTCTTTTTCCTCTCTATACCCCTCCTTCCCCCCTCTCTCCCCTCACTTAAAAGTCCAACTTGTCTCCCTTCCTGTGACAAATCTTTTGAACAGGAGAACGATAAGATTTTTTTTTTTTTTTTAAACTTTTTTGGCCACCGATGCTGACTCATGTCGGAACTCGGATCTGCTTGAGTGCGCCTCTATTGTACACGCTGCACTCGATATCTCTTGCTGACTTCTGACTGAGGGAGTAGGAGATGCTGAGTGAGGAGGAAACAGCTTAACTCCACACACAAAAAGCCCAACCTGAGGGGCTGGGTTTAGCGTCTACGAATCTACGAGGAGGAAGGGTGGAAGGTTTTTCTGGTTGTAGAGGTCGATGCTGACTGAAAAACGGAAGGGAAAGATAGAAAACAGCCCTAAAGGATGGGTTCAGCTCCTTTGAATCCTAACTACCTATGTATATCCTAACTGGAACGGCGTACATTTCTATTTTGGCCACACATGGCACACGTTCGTCCACTGTGTTTCTCCCTGTCCCTCAAGTCTAAGCTGAAAATAATTACTCACATCCAACCTCCTCTCTCCCCTCCATCCTATCCATTCCCCCATACCTTCCCCTCACCCATTCCGTGGAAGCTGAGAAAGGTGAACGCGAAAAAGTGACAAAAATGAAAATTCAAATTACACATTCACATGGATATCCCTTCCCCACCCACACATCAGCCAGTGGTTGGGAGGGGAAATAGAGTCGTGGAGGGGAGCTATGTGAGAGGAAGGTTTTAGGGGCAGGGTCGCATCCAGGATTTTGTCGAGGGGGGAGGGCGAGAGTCCAAACAGTGAAGTAAGATAGAATAGAATATACCTTGTTTATCCTGCCAGAATGAGACTGAACGAAAGAGACCGGAGACTGAGAGAGATGTACTGGGGGAAAGGGGCGGGCCCCTCGGCCCACCCTTAAATAAGGCCCTGTTTAGGGGTAGTGGGTAGTTGGGGAGCCACTGGAGAGTGAGGGACAAGAAGGACTGGGGGGGACCATTATTTATTTTTGTTTAATTTACATTTAATGTTTAACTTCGCGATAGAGGTATATTCGAGTACATTTCGACGGAAATTTATTGCATTTTTCTGTCGCACCGGTGGCCGTAGACGGTAAAAAAATTGTACGTTGCCGAAAAACGAAAATTGTTCTCTCCTGAAAAACACTGAAAAATTAATTTCAGTTTTACTGATGGTGTCAGCCGAACCTTTCGAGTAGGCCTCCAGATTTTTGGAATGTCGAAAGCTCGATTCTCGATTCCCACTTCCTAGGGTTGTTGACCGTATTGATGAATAAGGTTGATCACGATCAGCACTAGAGCGTGCACACCTAATTTTCTATGCGGATCAACACCTCCACACTGCTGTTGGTCAACAAGCTCAGCACGAAGATCGGTGTAGACCGATATTAAGAGAACCCCTGTTGGTGAATGAGGTAACCAGCCATTAAAAATTACTTGGCGAAAAATGACAGAGTAAAAGTTGATTCCGCATTTTTCTGTCGCACCGGTGGCCGTAGACGGTGAAAAAATTGTACGTTGCCGAAAAACGAAAATTGTTCTCTCCTGAAAAACACTGGAAAATTAATTTCAGTTTTACTGATGGTGTCAGCTGAACCTTTCGAGTAGGCCTCCAGATTTTTGGAATGTCGAAAGCTCGATTCTCGGTTCTCACTTCCTATAGGGTTGTTGACCGTATTGATGAATAAGGTTGATCATGATCAGCACTACAGCGTACACACCTAATTTTCTATGCGGATCAACACCTCCACACTGCTGCTGGTCAACAAGCTCAGCACGGAAGATCGGTGTAGACCGATATTAGAGAACCCCTGTTGGTGAATGAGGTAACCAGCCATTAAAAATTACTTAGCGAAAAATGACAAAGTAAAAGTTGATTCCGACTCTGTTCCCCCTATAGGTACATAAACAATATAGAAATCTAGACACAATAAATATAGGTATGTGTGTACACAGTTGAGCAGTGTTGGTCCCGTATGTCCATCACTAAATGACCATCATATTTTCCATTCAACATATTCGGAACAGATTTGTAACATGGGAGTGAGATAGCGGGAGCAATAGGTGACATATTGGTATACATGTGTTGCAGGACATTTAGCAGACAGGTACAGTTATGTCGAAATGTGTAGTTAAATGTATGGATTGTATGGGGATTTTCACAGCCAGTCTAAATTGGTTGCTTGGGACAATGTAACAGCTCACTAATTGAGTACCTCTATTAAAAACAATGTATCCCTCTCCGACAAAAAAGATATACAAAAACAATTAAACGACATATTCAATGAGATTATATTAAAAAGTCCCTCTTGTTCCAGGATATACAAAGGTCCCCGAGCAGCCTGTGTTACAAACCTTTGGAAATTATCGTATCCCTCTTCCGACAAAAAAGATATACAAAAACAATTAAACGACATATTCAATGAGATTATATTAAAAAGTCCCTCTTGTTCCAGGCTTCCAGGATATACAAAGGTCCCCGAGCAGCCTGTGTTACAAACCTTTGGAAATTATTCTCCCATCCGCCCGTTGTCCGGAGCTTTTGAGATAATTTTCCATTTCTATGTTGTGGTCGAAATTGTTCTATATGTTACTGTGAAAGTCGCTAATCGTACCATCTTGTATTGTTTTGTACAAAGGTTATGGTACCTGAGATCAATGTGATTTCTCAATTTTACATGGATCGCTGGATTCGTCTGTAAAGACTTTTCGCAAAATTTCATTTTGGAATTTTTCAGCAACTCCTCAGCTAGCCTAGTTAGCTTGGAGATAGAGCGCCTACCCACTGAGCGCTATGTCGCTGATTCGATTCCCGCCCTGGGCGAACTTTATCGTAAACAGATAAGGTTCGTTCTCGGAACGGCTGGTTTTCTCCTATTCTCTCCTCTTCATTCAACATATTCGGAACAGATTTGTAACATGGGAGTGAGATAGGGGGAGCAATAGGTGACATATTGGTATACATGTGTTGCAGGACGTTTAGCAGACAGGTACAGTTATGTAGAAATGTGTAGTTAAATGTATGGATTGTATGGGGATTTTCACAGGCAGTGGGTTGGTGTGATTGATTTTGTATTGAAGGGAGGAAGGAACAAGACAGAAGGCAGACAAGACCTCTGATAAGTTGATTGTTTTACAGTTTTTTTTTCTTCCTATTTCCAATTTTTATATTCAAAATTTCAATGAGTAGATACAGTTCAGTCTATATCTTATTCAGGTTATAAAGTTGCATGGGTTGTACCTACGCCATTTTGGAAAAGAAGAAAAGTCACAACTTTTTTTCGGGTTTTTGCTGACCGTCTTTACTTCATTATGGTACCTACAACATTTGGAGATCCCGGCTATTTCCAACTTCAAAATTACTATAGCTTTTGCTTTTTCAAGCCCCGAATCTCCATTTTCTGCTTTCCCAAGCCCTGACAAGTCCTCTCCCAAGTCCAGTTGATCTGCAAAGTTTTCAACATGAAGTTGTTTTCTCAGGCAAATTGCTTGCTAATCACCTACCCTTATGCTTTCGAACACTTGGGGATAAGAAAATTTCGACAGAAACCTTCTTCGCATCATCAATTAAACAAAAAATCCAAAGTAGAAAGTGCCGGCCATCAGTTTTCTACGGGCGAAAGTTTTCACCCTCGCCTCTTCAGGGCGTCTCTCCCCCTCCGCTTTCTCCCACCCTCTGCCTTCACTTTCTCCCATCCCCCTCTTCTTCCGCTCCCCTCCACTCTGGGCGTCTAATCTCAAACATCAACAACCTTTGCGGCCGTCTTTATGAGAGTAAAAAAAATTGCAATCAATCACCGAAGAGTGGACAGGCAAGATGAGAAACCTTTGAAAGAAGAAATCTTCTCCCTGGGAAAATGGGGGGAAGGAGGTGGAAAACAAGTTTGTACAAGAAGGAAAACGGAAGAAGATGTATTGGAGAATACTGGGTGCATCCATGTAGCATAATTTAAACAACTTGTTCTAAGCTGCCATCAGTTTTCTACGGGCGAAAGTTTTCACCCTCGCCTCTTCAGGGCGTCTCTCCCCCTCCGCTTTCTCCCACCCTCTGCCTTCACTCTCTCCCATTTCCCTCTTCTTCCCCTCCCCTCCACTCTGGGCGTCTAATCTCAAACATCAACAACCTTTGCGGCCGTCTTTATGAGAGTAAAAAAAAATTGCAATCAATCACCGAAGAGTGGACAGGCAAGATGAGAAACCTTTGAAAGAAGAAATCTTCTCCCTGGGAAAATGGGGGGAAGGAGATGGAAAACAAGTTTGTACAAGAAGGAAAACAGAAGAAGATGTATTGGAGAATACTGGGTGCATCCATGTAGCATAATTTAAACAACTTGTTCTGAGCTGACAGTCTAAATAAAACACGACTTCTACTTATTTTCCTAGCAATCTATTGGGTCTTTAAATAAAGTCCTTTAGGCCGCCTTGATTTGGTTTTGAATTTAACAAGTTTGTACAAGAAGGAAAACAGAAGAAGATGTATTGGAGAATACTGGGTGCATCCATGTAGCATAATTTAAACAACTTGTTCTACGCTGACAGTCTAAATAAAACACGACTTCTACTTATTTTCCTAGTAATCTATTGGGTCTTTAAATAAAGTCCTTTAGGCCGCCTTGATTTGGTTTTGAATTTTACCCCTGAAGTACTTTTTCCCAAGGTTTTAGCGGGCTTTATGGTATCTTGTCTTCTTTACTGATATCTTAAACAGCTTAGCCTCCATTGTACAATTCTCTCGACAGTCTGGACATGTCTTTCCTCTATTATAGCTACTCGTATTTCATTCCAGTCCACTTCCAGTCAGGAACTTTGTAAAACCACCCTGATTTCAAATCTCGAAGACCAAGTGCCCCTAGGCCTAGAACCAGACTGTTATGGGGAGTGTTGACTTTTTCCCAAGGTTATATCGGGCTTTATGGTATCTTGTCTTCTTTACTGAGATCTTAAACAGCTCAGCCTCCATTGTACAATTCTTTTGACAGTCTGGACATGTATTTCCTCTATCATAGCTACTCGTATTTCATTCCAGTCCAGTTCCAGTCAGGAACTTTGTAAAGCCACCCTGATTTCAAATCTCGAAGACCAAGTGCCCCTAGGGCTAGAACCAGACTGTTATGGGAAGTGCAGTGTAGATTTTTCTTGGACAGCCCTGAAGATTTTTAGATATCGACACCCTGTACAGATTTTAGTCAATATAATAATTACCTTCTCTCCCTGGGAGACGAAACCTGATAAGTGGAGGTCATTTCCCTCTCTCCTCTGCCCCCCCCTCCTTCGTCCTCTCTCCTCTGTTCCCCTTCCTTACATTTCCCCTCTTTCCTTCATCCAACCCCTCCTCCTCTTCCTACTACTTCTCCACCTCCTTCTATCCCAAATTTTCCCCGTGTCCATGCCCAATCAGCAGCCCATCCTGCCCACCCCTCCTGTATATCTCCTGTTTCTTATCCCACATCGCCGCCGCCAAGTTTATGGTTAATGGATTTCTAATTAGACAAACAATATACAAAACTACCTCCTCCCCCATGCCGACCGTGCGCCCCTGGAGGGACCCCAACGATAAGCCATCAGGTCCGGTTTTCCAGTTTGATGTTTGATGGTAGAAGCTAGGTCGCCTAATTAGTCTAATCAGAGAGAATGACTATCCGGCCACGAATTTCCATCGTCGAAGTTCTCGATCCTTTCAGCACGAGTTTTTCAAGTACTGCCGTTTTTGGGAGGGCCTCTTGGTGTTTTTGATATGTAACGTTTAAAGAACCCAGCACATTTTCTCCTGTTTGAGGTTGCTCAACGCAAATTTCAACAAATTAGAAAGTTCGGACTGACTTAATTTCCGTGTCCTACAAACATAATTCTCAAATATTGTATTTCCAGAAATCCGAGACTTGTATGGCAGCTTTTGAGGTCCGTTTTCTAGATTTTTCTTGGACAGCCCTGAAGATTTTTAGATATCGACACCCTGTACAGATTTTAGTCAATATAATAATTACCTTCTCTCCCTGTGAGACGAAACCTGATAAGTGGAGGTCATTTCCCTCTCCTCTGCCCCCCCCCTTCGTCCTCTCTCCTCTGTTCCCCTTCCTTACATTTCCCCTCTTTCCTTCATCCACCCCCTCCTCCTCCTCTTGGTGTTTTTGATATTAGGTATGTAACGTTTAAAGAACCCAGTACATTTTCTCCTGTTTACTTTCGGTTCGGAAGAAAGTTCGGACTGACTTAATTTCCGTGTCCTACAAACATAATTCTCAAATGTTGTATTTCCAGAAATCCGAGACTTGTATGGCAGCTTGGTCTGCGAATGCCAGAAAGTTCGGAGATCAAGGCATACTGCTTTTGAGGTGCGTTTTCTCACCGTACACATGCGAAATTACTATAATATATCCCGTAGGTAAACAGAAGAGTAAGGCCATACACAAAAGGGCCACTCTGAGGCTTATATAGGTGTGGGGGCAACTGCCCCAAAGGATGGGTTTAAGCCCATACGAATCAACGAAGGGTCATTGTCGTGGCTTCTGAACTACCTAGTACCCAAGTGGTAATATGATAATTGAGGCCCATGACAAAAGGAATTCGTGGGCCACAGGTTTCATTACCATTTGATGAAACCTATTTGGATAGTACAAACCATTTTAATACGAAAAGGTGAGGAAGAAAGTTAATATTTTTCTCATTTACCTACCTATTTTGAAAAACATGGCCACTTGTACTTTTTTCGTTGAAAACATCAATAAATAAACTGGTTTATGTTGAAAAACATCGTGAGGCCAACCCATCTTGTCAATCCTCACATTTCTACCCTCATACAAGCGGGCCCTCACACCGCGTTCCCTTATTATTGATTTTGCTGTACACTGCCTGAAATAATACCTGGGTTAGTGAACTTATTTTCAGCTCAACTCTATTTAATTATTTATCACAGGACAAAGTAGAAGGCAATATAATCATCTCGTCTTATTAAGATTAACGAGTGAGAACTCAGCGAGAATTAGAGCTTTGTTGTTCCAGAACAACATCAGCACATTGCTTCCTGCGAAAGCTCAAATTTCTTGGATGGTCAATATATACAAATTGCTCTAAACTCTGAAGTATTTAAACCATAATGACAGAATAGGGGCGACAAAAACAGTTGCTTTAGGAACAAAAGCAACAGGAGAATCAGGAGATTGCTTCAACCCTTCTAAGCAGTTCTTTTCTACAAATTCCACCGTTTTTACCGTTCAAATAGGTACATGTCTGTATGTTAGCAATATTTGGTCACATAAAAATCAGTAGTATGTAGTAGCTAGTAGCATTTTCGCCTCTCACCCGGAATGCTACATTTTGCTACCCCTGGATGCACGTACTGCGGGAAACACATCCCAAGAATGACCAGGAACATGAATTTTAATAACATTTTTATATTCCCAACTTTTTTATGTTTTTCATAGAAAAAAGAAACAAGAAGTGGAATGAGGATAACCTCTACGTAGCAGGACGCAGGGGGAGGAATAGTCAGGGCCGGGTTCATAGTCTAACCGGGCCCCGGGGATAACTCCAATAAGGGGCCCCTCCTTGGAACATTTTTGACAAACAAGAATACATACTTGGTTTTTTTATGTTTGACAGAGGGAACTAGAACTGTTAAGGTCTTATCGTGCCGAAATCGAAGAGAGAAGGAAGACAGAATAGGAGAAAGCCAGCCGTTATCCGTTCAGGATAAAATTCGCCCCGGGCGGGAATCGAACCCCCAGCCTAGCGCTTACAAGGCAGACGCGCTACCAACAAAGCTACATAGTTGTTAAGCCCGTCTACGGGCCTTATTTTAACTGGTTTCTGGGCCCCCTTGAGGAGGCCCGGCCTGGATGAACCCCCTTGTATACGCCCCTGGACATAGTATGGCGTGTACAATATCACATGCTTTTACCTCATCCCTCCTGTCTTCCTTCAGGATGTCCGTTGGAAAAATAAACCTTTATTC
Organism: Diaphorina citri; assembly: GCF_000475195.1. Taxonomy (NCBI): domain Eukaryota; kingdom Metazoa; phylum Arthropoda; class Insecta; order Hemiptera; family Psyllidae; genus Diaphorina; species Diaphorina citri. The sequence goes on along the minus strand of NW_007377888.1, from coordinate 158,230 downwards.
CGGGATAGTAAGATATACATTTTTCCTCTTCTTCTCCTTTTTTTTCCTTCTTCCTTTTCTTGGAAAATATTACCTATTATTTTAAGAACAGGGAATTTTTTATTACAAGGTATGTTAACACAGAGAACGGGGGAAAACATGTGGAATAACTACAACAACAACAACAACAACTTCATCAATAGCAAAGGGCATTGTGAGTCATTGTATGTGTGATAGGAAGATTAGGAAGTGCAAAGAAGGGACACATTTACACAAAGCTCCGAAGCTTTTAACTGACAATAGATGCTGCCTAATATCCTCCAGCAGGACAAGTGGTACAGAAGTGAACTTTTATCTCTTGATGGAGCGCAAGTGAATAGAAAGTTTTCGCGAGATTTAATGGGATGCTGAATAAATATTTTTTGAACCTCTTCCAGGTCTTCTGGACTTATCATATCTAGAAGACTTCCTTGGACAGGCCACACAAGGCGTTTGCTTCAGTGACCCGTCAGGAACTAGTACATGGATTCAACATGCTAAATCTTAAGCTGCACTCTGGCTAGTAATCCTTCGGGCCAATGGGAGCTCCGTAAGAACCTTTTTCTGAGCCCTATACAGTTCTCTAAACCGGTAACTAGTAATGTAATAGCGCTCCTTAATACCTACACTGTCGTTTTTTCGCCGCGCCGTGCCGATCCCAAATAGAATGGCCAGATTGCAAATATGCGATATCACAACACCATCATAACATGAGAGAAGGGACAGTGAGTGTTTCGAAAGTTTGGAAAACGTAGGATAGGTATGGTTTTAAGCTCCTAATCAGTCCTCTATTTCGAAGTACATAAATAGTAGAAACGTAGTCTTCTTCTTTTGCTTTGCCATATTCCCGTTCAGACGGGGTCGGCATTTTTCGTCAGCCTTTTCTAATCAGCTCGGTTGTTCACTTCATCACCAGTTAGTCCCTTATTGCGCAGATCTTCAAACGTATAGTAATCTAGGAATTTAATTTACATGTCTATCTAGATATTAAAAAACATTAAATTTTATTTTCGGAAATTTTTGATTATAATTATTGAAATAAAAACAAAGCTCAAAAATTATAATCATTGGACGAACGCGGTGTGAGGGCCCGCTTGTATGAGGGTAAAAATGTGAGGATTGACAAGATGGGTTGGGCTCACGATGTTTTTCAACATAAACCAGTTTGTTTATTGATGTTTTCAAGGAAAAAAAGTACAAGTGGCCATGTTTTTCAAAATAGGTCATATCTAACTTTCCTTTTCTTCTACCATAATCTATTTATACCACCCTGTTTAATCCTTATTCCTGTGTTATTTAAAAAATAAAACATTTAAAAGGGGCACATGACATTCAAGGTCGAGCCCCTTTTAAAATAAATTTATAGATATAAAAAAAAAAATCAAAATAGGTAGGTAAATGAAAAAAATATTAACTTTCTTCCTCACCTTTTCGTATTAAAATGGTTTGTACTATCCAAATAGGTTTCATCAAATGGTAATGAAACCTGTGGCCCACGAGTTCCTTTTGTCATGGGCCTCAATTATCATATTACCACTTGGGTACTAGTTCAGAAGCCACGACAATGACCCTTCGTTGATTCGTATGGGCTCAAACCCATCCTTTGGGGCAGTTGCCCCCACACCTATATAAGCCTCAGAGTGGCCCTTTTGTGTATGGCCTTACTCTTCTGTTTACCTAATACCAAGTATTTGAATTGCAACTTGGAACGTATATGAAACACCAACAACCCTTTTGCATGCGGGCTGTTCCTCCCTACCTACTTGAAAAACTAAACAAAAATTATTCATCATAATATTCAATGAATGGAAAATTATAATAAAAGTATAATATAAATATTTATTATATTTCGTAATTATTATTATTAATACATTATCTTTTCATACATTTCGCCAATGGCACAAGGTGTGCAGAAAGGTTGGAGTGTTTGTGGCACTGTGATTTAATAAAAGTATAATATAAATATTTATTATATTTCGTAATTATTATTATTAATACATTATCTTTTCATACATTTCGCCAATGGCACAAGTTGTGCAGAAAGTTTGGAGTGTTTGTGGCACTGTGATTGGTTGTACTGTTGATATAATGTTGTATATTGTTTTCTTATGTAGGTACTTACCTATAGTGTTTGTGCTGTATTATTATGCTTGGGCATGAGTTGTTTTCCTTCGCGGTAAGCACGGACTGCTGAATTTATAGGCGACGAAGGTATGCCCCTACCTAGCCCGAATTTGAATTGCTTGCCTGTAGCCGTTCTTGAGGGTATTTGCAACTTTAAAAACGAATAGGAAGCAAGAAGGTATTGGACTAAATGGTAGTTGGTAGTTCATTTAAACAACCCTCAATCCCTCATACCTAGCAGATTCATGTACCAGAACAGGATATAATAGGACGAATGTCAACCCGTACACAGTAATGCATAATTAATCAAAAAAATCATCGTCATCATTAGTATAATTTTTATTATTACCAACAACTATACCTACAACAACAACTTCAACAATAAATATACCTACTACATTGTATAATTCAGCACTCGTTCCTAGCTTTGTGCCATTGGGATGTGTTGGAAATACATGATAATGCTATATTCCTACACATTTCAGAGGTATGGTGATGATTTATTTTATATCAATGCGATATCACAACACCATCATAACATGAGAGAAGGGACAGTGAGTGTTTCGAAAGTTTGGAAAACGTAGGATAGGTATGGTTTTAAGTACCTAATCAGTCTTCTATTTCGAAATACATGAATAGTAGAAACGTAACATACATCATAAATGGCAGAAGCGTATAGTCTTTTTCTTTTTTTGCTTTGCCATATTCCCGTTCAGACGGGGTCGGCATTATTCGTCAGCCTTTTCTAATCAGCTCGGTTGTTCACTTCATCACCAGTTAATCCCTTATTGCGCAGATCTTCAAACGTATAGTAATCTAGCAATTTAATTTACATGTCTATCTCTTCTTTGCACTTCCTAATCTTCCTATCACACATACAATGACTCACAATGCCCTTTGCTATTGATGAAGTTGTTGTTGTTGTTGTTGTAGTATCAGGGCTCTAACCAGCGGTGATAGCACGTTGAATGCGCCAGTTTCCAATGGATCACTGAAGTTAAGCCAGGAGCATTATTTAATTAGTTGCATACATTTTTGGCCGTTGCTATTTACTACTACCCTCGCCTCCAACCTTTCATTCTTCCTTTCCTTTCTCTATCTCCACTTCATCATCATCTTCTAAAGGCTTCGCCTTGTCGTGACAGCCACATTGTTCTGTTCATTGCCATGGACTTCATTGTAGATTAGGAAGTTACATTCATGATGGAAATGATGTTCTTGAAGTAAGATGTCCTCTTTCTTTCTCGTGTACGCCTCCCTTAGCTACGGGAAATATGGGAAATTTTGAAAAGTCAAGTTATACGTTGCCCTAGATCCCTAAAATGCCTATATTGACTATGTTATACTTTCAGATTCAGAGCATAGGTACTAAATGTACAAAAACACAATACATCGGAGCTTGTGAGCGAAAAATTCCAATACCTTCACTATTAATATCGTTTCATGCTCGCACATAAATTTTCCGAATCTGTACCAAAACTTAAGATCGATCCAGCCCGCATAACCGCAGTCCCCCTTTTGTACTCGTCCCTACGGCCCCCCACTCTCATAGATTCCTCACGTGTCCTCTCTCTCTCTCTCTCTCTCTCTCCCTCCCCTTTCTTTGCTCGATCACCTCGACGGAAGTTATAGTCTGAAATTAAAGGTAAGCGGGAGACTCCGCGTTCACTCCTCTAACCTCGGGGTCAAATTGATTAAGCTTCATTAAGGCCCTCGTTCTCCTGTGCCGTCAGTAATCAGCCACAGGTTACACCTACCTCTACCTGTATGAGTTCATGACTCATATCGTGCTCTGGCTACTCTTCTCTACACTACAGTCGACTGAGACCGTTCCACCGTTCTTGTAGTAACAGTAGTAGGTTCAGTTGTGCTTATGCTTTGTGTCCAAACATGGTCGAGGTGAAACTATGTAATCGAGGCAGTGTGGACGGTTCATTCGACATCGATCGACGACCGGTCGAGTATGTGTGGACACACCTTTACCTATATCTACTGCTACATAGATATGCCAGTTTAGTTCGCTTGGTTGGTAGCGCGTCTGCCTTGTAAGCGCTAGGCCGCGGGGTCGATTCCCGCCCCGGGCGGATTTTATTCTGAACGGCTATTCCATCACAACCACAACACGTTTTCTTAGCAGCACGAACGTATTCTATCGGGAAAACTGAGCACTACAATGCGACAGTCACTTTTCCTGAAGAAAAAGTTCAACCACACGCTGAAAAATGAGGGGAAATCGCTTTTCCTTAACCCATTGAGGGTACCCGAGGGTCTGGGGATTTAAGTTCCTATCACTGCCCCGTGAAGCAGCCCCGTTATAATGTGCCTTTTACAGTTGAAATTTGAACTGTATGAAGTCCTGTTGTCCCAAGTATCAGTCATATTTTTGAAACTGAGGTACCAAGTTCCCAGTTCCCATACCTACATCTCATATTACGGGTAATTTTTGGACCATCTTTAACTCTTGAACCATAATATTCCAAGTTTTACCGAACGGGCTAAAGTTTGCTAGCTAGATTGTGGCGATCGTGCCAGCAGGGGCTCTCCACAAACTTCGTTCACAACACGAATGGGTTAACAAAATAGGGGAAACCCAACACGTACCGTCCTCTAGCGTGGAAATTTCCAACTCGCCCGATTTGTTTTGAAATAACTCCCCCTCTCCTCCTAATCCCCCGGAGGAAAGAGGGGAGGGGACAGACATTGTGTCGTTTTCCCGCGCGAACTGACGCCATGTGGATTTTTCACGCTTTTCCCCTCCCCCCCCTAGGACAAAGTAGAAGGCAATATAATCATCTCGTCTTATTAAGATTAACGAGTGAGAACTCAGCGAGAATTAGAGCTTTGTTGTTCCAGGACAACATCAGCACATTGCTTCCTGCGAAAGCTCAAATTTCTTGGATGGTCAATATATACAAATTGCTCTAAACTCTCAAGTATTTAAACCATAATGACAGAATAGGACATAATTAAAAATCTCCGCCTGCAAAATAAGCACAAAATCAGGACATTCTCAGGAAAACGGGTGAAAGTGCTGAAACGCAAGAACAGTCCACTCCATAGTCCATTTTTGAGGAAAGGGCACTCCTTGGCCACACGCGAGCGGTAGGTAGATCGGTCATAGCTGGCTGTAGCCACTTTGTAGCTACTACCAACTTCCTGAACAAAATCCGTAGAACGACCAATAAAACTGTCCAAGTGTCCAACCACCCAAGATTTATACTCAACTCCCCTCGGATGAGGAAACAGAAAAGGAAATTGTTTGTAGAAAGAAGAGTAAAAACAATAAAAGGAAGGAAATCGAAGCTCATCGGAGGACAATTAATTACACCTAGACATCGGGTCAACGCAGCACGACACCAATTTCACAAATTGATCCGGAAAAGCCGGATAAAAAGACATCGGTACGAGATACATTCTTCGGCATTCAACACAAAAGAAAATATGTTATGCCCGAAAATCCAAAAATGCTTGAGGACCTCTAGATCCAAAGTTGTCAAGTAGCTTTGCTTTACTGCCTTGTAAGCGCTAGGCCGGGAGTTCGATTCCCGCCCGGGGCAAATTTTATCCTGAACGGATAACGGCTGGCTTTCTCCTATTCTGTCTTCGTCTTCCTTCTCTCTTCAATTTTGGCACGATAAGACCTTAACAGTTCCAGTTCCCTCTGTCAAACATGAAAAAAAAAAAAAACCAAGTAGTATTCTTCTTGTTTGTCAAAAATGTTCCAAGGAGGGCCCCTTATTGGAGTTATCCCCGGGGCCCGGTTAGATTATGAACACGGCCCTGACTATTCCTCCCCCTGCGTCCTGCTACGTAGAGGTTATCCTCATTCCACTTCTTGTTCCTTTTTTCTATGAAAAACATAAAAAAGTTGGGAATATAAAAATGTTATTAAAATTCATGTTCCTGGTCATTCTTGGGATGTGTTTCCCGCAGTACGTGCATCCAGGGGTAGCAAAATGTAGCATTCCGGTCGAGAGGCGAAAATGCTACTAGCTAGTACATACTACTTACTGATTTTTATGTGACCAAATATTGCTAACATACAGACATGTACCTATTTGAACGGTAAAAATAATGGAATTGAACAGAGATTTTAGTAAAGAGCGAAATTTGTAGAAAAGAACTGCTTAGAAGGGTTGAAGCAATCTCCTGATTCTCCTGTTGCTTTTGTTCCTAAAGCAACTGTTTTTGTCGCTCAGACTATTTTTAGTGGAGATGCTTTGATCACATCTTGAGTAGTGGAGATGCCATAATTACATCTTGATCAGAGAAAATGTAACTTGGTTGGTGGAGATACCTTGATCATATCCTTATTAGTGGAAATGTCAAAATCACAATCTGCATTAGTGGAGATGTCATCTCGAGGAGTGGACATGTCACGAATGTCACGATACAATTCATCGATCCTGGCTATCATGTTTAGTTTGTGCGTTAAGTTCGTTTTGATTTGTTATGTCAACATGGAGAAGTTGTCGTAAAAAAAAAAAAAAATACGAAACCTACACGAAGGGGGATGACAATGTCATCAGTGGTCAATAAGGTGGAAACACAATGCATCTTGTTTTCTTTTCTTTACATGCCGGTGGACTCCCCCCTTTATACAAAGCTTTTCAAACTTCTTTATGATGGAAATGTTGTGAAGGTTTTCTTTATTGAATTTGGTTACAACTATTGTCATGGACCTGTTTGCTGTATTCAATCAATTTTGTTATATCTTCATCACCACCTTGTTATTGTGTTTTGCTTACCGCATGGGTAACTTTTATGTGCACGTTTTATGCGTGGAAAGGTTTTTGAATAAATGAAAGAATCTGGGATATCTTTATGTGTAAGTTTGTAGTTTCAATGTTCAACTTGTTAAGGGAGAGGGGGTCATCACTCCATTCACCAATTCATTATTGGTCTCTGTACCTATTTTGAAAAACATGGCCACTTGTACTTTTTTTCCTTGAAAACATCAATAAACAAACTGGTTTATGTTGAAAAACATCGTGAGCCCAACCCATCTTGTCAATCCTCACATTTTTACCCTCATACAAGCGGGCCCTCACACCGCGTTCCTCCAATGATTATAATTTTTGAGCTTTGTTTTTATTTCAATAATTATAATCAAAAATTTCCGAAAATAAAATTTAATGTTTTTTAATATAATATCCCCGAGAAATGATTTATCGACAACAATTGACTGTTTATAAATTCATTGTACACAACAAATTATTTTCGTTGTGACCACTGTTGTTGTATTGTCCCCCACCAAATGTCCCCCTAATTTTTGCCCTCCTTCCAATGTGATCTGGGCTCTGGGGGGACGTGAAATGTCCCAGTGTCCCTCCCACTATTGACATCCCCTTCACCCACCTTATTGATATGTTATCATGATGAATAGATACATTTTTTTGCTCTATTTTTGAAAGTTGACTAACTCAAGTTGTAAAAGTTTAATTTTTTTCTGAACCTGATCCGTGGATTCAATTATCTTCCAGCGGTTTTGCTAGGATTTCAATTTCAAAACACTCACAAAATATCTTTTTCGCAAATGTACGGAGTGTACGGCCTTCATGGAATGAGCTTTCTCAAATTGACCTGACAAATCTCTGATTAGTCTGATGACTAAGCAACTCCCCTCGGATGAGGAAACAGAAAAGGAAATTGTTTGTAGAAAGAAGAGTAAAAACAATAAAAGGAAGGAAATCGAAGCTCATCCGAGGACAATTAATTACACCTAGACATCGAAACAACGCAGCACGACACCAATTTCACAAATTGATCCGGAAAAGCCGGATAAAAAGACATCGGTACGAGACACATTCTTTGGCATTCAACACAAAGAAAATATGTTATGCCCGAAAATCCAAAAATGCTTGAGGACCTCTAGATCCAAAGTTGTCAAGCAGCTTTGCTTTTGATGAAAATTCAATCATTCAACGTGATGCAACCTGGCATTAGAAAAGTAAGAAAAGCCAAATCAAACAAAACGTGACTTCAGGAAAGCGTTTAATAACTTAAAATTTTCGAAAGAAAAAGGGGGAAGGATTCTACGAGGGAATGACCAACTTTTGACAAGAAGTATATGAAAATTAGCAGAAAAAATTTGTTTCCAAGGGGGGGGGGGGGGGGCAAATACAATAAAATAGGTATATCTTGAGTAATACAGGTAATCAAACGTGCCGGGAGACCCGCGAACGTCAAGAGTTCGAAGCGCCCGGCCCATATTAACATGAAACAGAGATTCATCGTTTTTCGGCATTTTCATACACTTTAACATAACCTATCTGTGGGTCTACATCAGTCTCATGTCGGTCAAATGGGCGTTATTCAAGTGTCTCTTCTTGCACAAAATTCAACCTTCACTTCAACATGAACGAACGTCTTCAGAGTTCAGAGACTTGGTTCTTCTTGCATGAGAAAAGAAAGCTAAAAGAAGGTGCCTTACAGGAAAACGGGAGAAAGAGTCAATTTCAAGACCAAGGGCCACTGAAAATGGAAGAACAATAAATTTTTATTATTGGAAGAAAACAGGAAGGGGAAGCTGGGAAGAAAAAATATTGAAAATTTTCGGACAACTGTTTCTTAGCCACCGAGTTTTGGGGTCGCCAGGTGTCATTTACTACAGGATGGCTCTTCCACTTCCACCCTCCTCAACTTTCTCCTCCTCCACTTCATTCTGTCTTTTCTTCCTCCCCCTCCTCAATTTCATCCATCCGCCTCGTCCTCCGTCCTTCCTCTCAGTTTTCTACTCCTCCTCCCTCTATCTCCTCTTACTCCTCCTCCACTACCCTCTGCTCCGTTTCATACACCCCTCCAACTTCTTTCACCTCTTTTTCCTCCTCCACCTATGTCACCCCCTCCTCTTCCTCCTTCATCAACTCTACTTTTCTCTTTTCTTCCCCTCCTCCTCTTTCTTGTTTTACAGTTGTAGAAATGAGAGTTCAATATTGTTCTCCTGGTGTCCACTCAATTTTTATGATCCAAACCGTCCAGAAATTCTATTTTCTTTATGCAGAATTGTTTTCTTACAAAATATTAGAGGAAACAGCACAAAGTTTCCTTTCTGTCTGGTAAGTATTTTCTTTATGCAGAATTGTTTTCTTACAAAATATTAGAGGAAACAGCACAAAGTTTCCTTTCTGTCTGGTAAGAAAAAAAAAAAAACAACATTGCACAACCGATTCAAAAATAAAATACAATTAATTAGCCCGAACGTAACGCAACACGCCTTGACCGGAATTCAACGCACCACCTTTCTGCAAAGCGTACAATGCTAAAGGCGTCTTCGCACTGGGACGACCTGAAGCTTCGCAAGGATCTCCAGCCAAGGACCATCAAACCCACTCGGCAGCTATCGCTACTCTGGGACGACCTGAAGCTTCGCAAGGATCTCCAGCCAAGGACCATCAAACCCACTCGGCAGCTATCGCTACTACAGTTAAATGTACGTATATACGGAGGATGAGCGGCTACGATTTAACATTGGGAACTGCAAAAAGATTGCCTGAACGAAAAGAACGAATGCGAAAAGATCACCTGAATAGTGACAATTTCTGACTACTAAAGAAAAAGGAGGAATTTCAATAAATTGTGTTAAGCATAAATGCTTGTCACAATTAATGTAGTTCCCCGCTTAATACACTATGCTAAATTTTATGACTTGACTTGGGCTCGAACTATTAACCTCCAGCGCTAGAGTTCACCGTAATAACCACTGCACCATTAACCACATTTGGGATTCTGTTGATTTGGCATTCATTCTCATAGGTACATTTCAACCGATGTAGTAGATATTTGTCTCCGGTAGTCAAAAGTTGATCAAGAGACTCGATTTAGAATTCGATTTTCATGTGATTCGCTTTTAAAGCTTTAGGCATTTTATTGGAGATTAGGTATGAGGTATCAATTGGTATGATGCATTCAATCGGTATGATGCATTTAGATGTACATGTTTTGAAAAGGAAATGACTCCAAATGAAATCGTAATGCTAGTCATTCAAGTTTTCATATGCACACATATTCTTTGAATGATCTATCCAATTCCTATTCTCTCAATTGGTCACAACTCACCACTTGGCCACACATGACTGATTTCCATTTATTTTGATCTTGGGGTTCTAATTAGACAAACAATATACAAAACTACCTCCTCCCCCCTTGCCGACCGTGCGCCCCTGGAGGAACCCCAACGATAAGCCATCAGGTCCGGTTTTCCAGATGTTTGATGGTAGAAGCTAGGCCGCCGAATTAGTCTAATCAGAGAGAATGACTATCCGGCCACGAATCACGAATTTCGATCGTCGAAGTTCTCAACCCTTTCGGCACGAGTTTTTCAAGTACTGCCGTTTTTGGGAGGGCCTCTTGGTGTTTTTGATGTGTAACGTTTAAAGACACCTCATCCTTTTGGATTTCTTTTTGTCTCCTCTATTCTTACTTCTCATTTACCAATTCTCTCCTCCACCACCTCCTCGTCCTCCTTTTCCAAGGTATATATTTATCTCTCAGCCCATTCGTCCTCGCTTTGTTACATCTGTCATCTCACACTTTTGTGTAGTATTTTCTTTCTTTCTTCCTCTCTCTCCCTCTTCCACTCTTTCTTTGCCTTTTTCCATGAACTCTTTCTTAAGGTTCTTTCGTTTCCATTGTTTTAGCGCTATCATGAGTTGACAATAGAAAGTTTAGCACAGGAAGATAACGTTAAATGTACGTATATGCGGAGGGAAACATAATTCTCAAATGTTGTATTTCCAGAAATCCGAGACTTGTATGGCAGCTTGGTCTGCGAATGCCAGAAAGTTCGGAGATCAAGACATACTGCTTTTGAGGTGCGTTTTCTCACCGTACACATGCGAAATTACTATAATATATCCCAGTAGTAGAAACCACACTTCCAATGCAGTTATTCTTCATTTAGCATTGCCAAAGGGTCGTGGACATCGAGGATAGGAATATGTGGCTGGATGACCTACCGGCGACCGCCCTTTCTGATTGGGACCTTCTTCATTACTCCCCTTTTCTACAGGCCTGTCCAGTGAAGGAAGGGAGTTAGGGAGGGGGTTGGTCTCGTGACATTTCCTCAGGGACATTCGCCTCCCTTCCCCTCTATTATCACCCCCTCCCCTCTTCTTTATTTTCATCCCCTCCCCTCTTCCCAGTTGTATTGACGGATGTAAACCGATACACCTGTCGTCGGGCTGTCCTCTGGGAATTTCGGGAACAGATTTCTCTCGTTAGGGTTCACAGTCTGTGGAAGTTGGGCTCCATAATCCCATACACATCATGCTCTTCCTTGTTATGACGTGTTCCCCGTGAAAGAGTGCACGTAGAGAGTAGCGCTACTCATGTTTCTCTTCACACCTATAGGAACTATGGAGGAATATGGGATGAAGTAGAATATAATCTAACAGATTTGATTTATAACTCAATTTCACGTACAGGGTCCGAAGGGTAACACTTCTAGAAGGGCTTGATCATCTCCTTTACGGCTGTGTCCTATGGTAACCATTACTGTGATCTGTGTCAGTCCCTTCAAAAGAGACCTGTGAATCCGTGACCCTGTAAGTCATATTATGCCAACAGCTCAAGAAAAGTCCAGTATATTTAGCTTGGAAGATAGCGCGCCTTCTTTGTAAGTGCTAGATCGCGGGTTCGATTTCCGCCTGGGGCGAACTTTATCCTAAACAGATAAGGTTCGTTAATGGAAACCCTGGCTTCTCTCCTAAGTTTTATCTCCCTTCTCTTCGATTCCAGGACGATAAGATTTCCGTTATTGTTACAGTTCTCTCTATCGTAGAAATCAAAGCTCATGAAAAATATGTAACTACTGCCTCTGTGGAAAAAAAAAGTCTTCAAAAAGAGCCATGGGACAGACTCAATCTAGGGTTGGAGGGAGTGTATTTCTCCCCACAAGAAATAATTTTGACCATTTTCCTAAGATGGAGGGAGACCGGATTTTGTTCAATCCTGATGATATTCCAGGCATGTTAACGTGGAATGTATTTATTCAATCATTTATAAATAAATCATAGCCAAGTTTATATTGTGTATACCTCTCTCTCCCTGTATTTCCCTCACATGATATCCCCCGGGAGAGAGGGGGGGAATTGGGAGAGAGGGGAGGGAAAGAGGAAATTCTGGAGAGTTTCCCTCCTTTCTCTTTGGCGAAGTTTTTTCTTACCTTTCTTTCCTCGTATAAATTATTCATGTATTTGTGTATTGTGTTATAATGCTGATATTTATGTTGTATATTGTTCTTCTCATGTTGTAGTTGTACTTACCTTATAGTGTTGTACTGTTGATATAATGTTGTATATTGTTTTCTTATGTAGGTACTTACCTATAGTGTTTGTGCTGTATTATTATGCTTGGGCATGTGTTGTTTTCTTTCGCGGTATGCACGGTTTCGCTGAATTTATAGGCAGTTGTAACGAAAGTATGCCCTTATGCCTATAGCCCGAATTTGAATTGCTTGCTTGTAGCCGTTCTTGAGGGTATTTACATCTTTAAAAACGAATAGGAAGGAAGAAGGTATTGGACTAAATGGTAGTTGGTAGTTCATTTAAACAACCCTCACACCTAGCAGATTCATGTACCAGAACAGGATATAGGACGAATATCAACCCGTACACAGTAATGCATAATTAATCAAAAAAAATCATCGTCATCATTAGTATAATTTTTATTATTACCAACAACCATACCTACAAATTTAAAAAAAAAAAAAAAAAAAAAAAAAAAAATACGAAGCCTATACGAAGGGGGATGACAATGTCATCAGTGGTCAATAAGGTGGAAACACAATGCATCTTGTTTTATTTTCTTTACATGCCGGTGGACTCCCCCCCTTTATACAAAGCTTTTCAAACTTCTTTATGATGGAAATGTTGCGAAGGTTTTCTTTATTGAATTTGGTTACAACTATTGTCATGGATCTGTTTGCTGTATTCAATCAATTTTGTTATATCTTCATCACCACCTTGTTATTGTGTTTTGCTTACCGCATGGGTAACTTTTATGTGCACGTTTTATGCGTGGAAAGGTTTTTGAATAAATGAAAGAATCTGGGATATCTTTATGTGTAAGTTTGTAGTTTCAATGTTCAACTTGTTAAGGGAGAGGGGGTCATCACTCCATTCACCAATTCATTATTGGTCTCTGTGCCTAAAACAGGTTTTTTTTTTGGTCCATCTCGATTTTTGGTAAGTCTTCCAGGGGAATTTGTCAATTTTTATGTGTAAGTTTGTAGTTTCAATGTTCAACTTGTTAAGGGAGAGGGGGTCATCACTCCATTCACCAATTCATTATTGGTCTCTGTCCCTAAAACAGGTTTTTTTTTGGTCCATCTCGATTTTTGGTAAGTCTTCCAGGGGAATTTGTCAATAGTCAAGACAAGGAAACTGCTCTAAAGTGCTCTCATACATGAAACAAAATTCTGGTCCAGGTCATGATAACAAAATCTATGAAACTGAAATTGTAGAAGATACAAAAGATAAAGAAAATAAAGAAATAAAACAACGAAAAGAAATGGCCGGAATAATGACATTGATTACAAATGAGACAAGAGAATTCCGAGGAGCCAAGGCTGCAACAAAACGTTCACAGAGGCAACAATTAAATTGACAATAATTGAAACAAAAGTAAATGAACAACACCAGGACAAAGTGCACATAAAAGTTACCCATGCGGTAAGCAAAACACAATAACAAGGTGGTGATGAAGATATAACAAAATTGATTGAATACAGCAAACAGGTCCATGACAATAGTTGTAACCAAATTCAATAAAGAAAACCTTCACAACATTTCCATCATAAAGAAGTTTGAAAAGCTTTGTATAAAGGGGGGAGTCCACCGGCATGTAAAGAAAAGAAAACAAGATGCATTGTGTTTCCACCTTATTGACCACTGATGACATTGTCATCCCCCTTCGTGTAGGTTTCGTATTTTTTTTTTTTTTTACGACAACTTCTCCATGTTGACATAACAAATCAAAACGAACTTAACGCACAAACTAAACATGATAGCCAGGATCGATGAATTGTATCGTGACATGTCCACTCCTCGAGATGACATCTCCACTAATGCAGATATTGTGATTTTGACATCTCCACTAATAAGGATATAACTTCTCCATGTTGACATAACAAATCAAAACGAACTTAACGCACAAACTAAACATGATAGCCAGGATCGATGAATTGTATCGTGACATTCGTGACATGTCCACTCCTCGAGATGACATCTCCACTAATGCAGATTGTGATTTTGACATTTCCACTAATAAGGATATGATCAAGGTATCTCCACCAACCAAGTTACATTTTCTCTGATCAAGATGTAATTATGGCATCTCCACTACTCAAGATGTGATCAAAGCATCTCCACTAAAAATAGTCTGAGCGACAAAAACAGTTGCTTTAGGAACAAAAGCAACAGGAGAATCAGGAGATTGCTTCAACCCTTCTAAGCAGTTCTTTTCTACAAATTTCGCTCTTTACTAAAATCTCTGTTCAATTCCATTATTTTTACCGTTCAAATAGGTACATGTCTGTATGTTAGCAATATTTGGTCACATAAAAATCAGTAAGTAGTATGTACTAGCTAGTAGCATTTTCGCCTCTCGAGCCCAAGCATAATAATACAGCACAAACACTATAGGTAAGTACCTACATAAGAAAACAATATACAACATTATATCAACAGTACAACACTTACCTTACATGAGAAGAACAATATACAACATAAATATCAGCAATATAACACAATACACAAACACATGAATAATTTATACCTACGAGGAAAGAAAGGTAAGAAAAAACTTCGCCAAAGAGGAAGGATGGAAACTCTCCAGAATTTCCTCTTTCCCTCCCCTCTCTCCCGGGGGATATCATGTGAGGGAAATACAGGGAGAGAGAGGTATACACAATATAAACTTGGCTATGATTTATTTATAAATGATTGAATAAATACATTCCACGTTAACATGCCAGGAATATCATCAGGATTGAACAAAATCCGGTCTCCCTCCATCTTAGGAAAATAGTCAAAGTTCTTGTGGGGAGAAATATACTCCCTCCAACCCTAGATTGAGTCTGTCCCATGGCTCTTTTTGAAGACTTTTTTTCCACAGAGGCAGCAGTTACATATTTTTCATGAGCTTTGATTTCTACGATAAAGAGAACTATAACAATAACGGAAATCTTATCGTCCCGAAAACGAAGAGAAGGGAGACAAAACTTAGGAGAGCCATTAACGAACCTTATCTGTGGAAATCGAACCCGCGACCTAGCACTTACAAGGAAGGCGCGTATACTGGACTTTTCTTGAGCTGTTGGCATAATTTTTTTCTACTGTATTCGATTTTTGTTTGTGTTTGTTTAGTTTTAGTGTATTTTTTCTATTGTCATTTTTGTAAAAAGGTTAGTCCCGTAAACAAATAAGACTTATAGGGTCACGGACTCACAGGTCTCTATTGAAGTAGGCTTGCCAAACGTCCCGAACAAGGACAAAAGGAACTTTGAAATCGTTTAACACAATAGACAATTCAGTCTCTTTAAAACCCCTACGTACGGAGGGTGAGGCTTTTGTTTACCAAACCTGACGAGAAAAGGACGGAACGTATTTCACTTCTTGTAGAAACTTTGGCTTGTTTCTGGTTTGGTTATTGATGTGGCTCTCAAGTCCAGATTTCTAGAGTCAACTTATCACCCAAGCTCCAGTTACTTGAACGACAGCCACTTTTCGAATTTTGGAGTCCATCATTATAGCTAGTGATCGCCTAGATTCCTAGAATATCAAGTGCTGGAGCCTCAGAAGCTCAGAGCAGTAATGATTTTCTCAGCTTCAGTGGGACATTGAGGCCTTAATACCCGGTTAGACTCAGAGTCAGAAAAATAGGATGTCCAGTGTCCACATTTTGCTGATTGCTTTCTATTTCTACACTGGAAGAAAAAAATCAAACCTAAGCTCCAATTACTTGAACGACAGCCATGCACTTTTCGAATTTTGGAGTCTATCATTATAGCTAGTGATCGCCTAGATTCCTAGAATATCAAGTGCTGGAGCCTCAGAACAGTCATGATTTTTTCAACTTCAGGGAGACATTGAAGCCTTAATACCCGGTTAGACTCAGAGTCAGAAAAATAGGATGTCCAGTGTCCACACTTTGCAGATTGCTTTCTATTTCTACACTGGAAGAAAAAAATCAAAAGAGATAAAGAAGAGGTAGATATCTGTTGATTTGTGACCAGGGAACCGTTAAGCCTGCTTGCTTTTTTACAGCTTTTCACGTCATAACAAGGAAGAGGATGATGTATATGGGATTATGGAGCCCAACTTCCACAGACTGTGAACCCTAACGAGAGAAATCTGTTCCCTAAATTCCCACAGGACAGCTCGACGGCAGGTGTATCGGTTTACATCCGTCAATACAACTGGGAAGAGGGGAGGGGATGAAAATAGAGAAGAGGGGAGGGGGTGAAAATAGAGGGGAAGGGAGACGAATGTCCCTGAGGAAATGTCACGAGACCCCCACCCCCTCCCCAACTCCCTTCCTTCACAGGCCTGTAGAAACCACTTTTCGAATTTTGGAGTCCATCATTATAGCTAGTGATCGCCTAGATTCCTAGAATATCAAGTGCTGGAGCCTCAGAAGCTCAGAACAGTAATGATTTTCTCAGCTTCAGTGGGACATTGAGGCCTTAATACCCGGTTAGACTCAGAGTGAGAAAAATAGGATGTCCAGTGTCCACATTTTGCTGATTGCTTTCTATTTCTACACTGGAAGAAAAAAAACAGAAGAGATAAAGAAGAGGTAGATATCTGTTGATTTGTGGCCAGGGAACCGTTAAGCCTGCTTGCTTTTTTACAGCTTTTCACGTCATAACAAGGAAGAGCATGATGTGTATGGGATTATGGAGCCCAACTTCCACAGACTGTGAACCCTAACGAGAGAAATCTGTTCCCTAAATTCCCACAGGACAGCTCGACGGCAGGTGTATCGGTTTACATCCGTCAATACAACTGGGAAGAGGGGAGGGGATGAAAATAAAGAAGAGGGGAGGGGGTGATAATAGAGGGGAAGGGAGGTCGCGGATTTCGCGATTTTGTTCGCGGATTTCGCGATTTTGTTCGCGGATTTCGCGATTTTGTTCGCGGATTTCGCGAATATGTTCGCGGATTTGTTACCCCTAAGGGTGAATTTTGAAGGGGAAATCGACATCTGACTCCATTTCTTGGGCTTCTAGCCAATGATCATGTTGATAAGTTGATTAGATATATGGAAAGATTCATTGATACTCAAATCATGGATACCCTACACAAGGGGCTGGGGCCTGTAATCAAACAGTTATGTTCGCGGATTTCGCGATTATGTTCGCGGATTTGGCGATTTTGTTCGCGGATTTGGCGATTATGGTCGCGGATTTGGCAATTATATTCGCGGATTCGCGTCCCGAATCGATATTTTGGATATTTGGCAAGCCTATATTGAAGGGCCTGACACAGATCATAGTAATGATTACCATAGGACACAGACGTAAAGGAGCTGATCAAGCCCTTCTAGAAGTGTTACCCTTCGGACCCTGTACGTGGAATTGAGTTATAAATCAAATCTGTCCGATTATATTCCACTTCATCCCATATTCCTCCATAGTTCCTATAGGTGTGAAGAGAAACATGAGTAGCGCTACTCTCTACGTGCACTCTTTCACGGGGAATAAAATTTGTAAGGGAAGGAAAGAAGGGGGGAGAAAGAAATTTGTATTCAGCATTCACTTTGAATCTGAAAGTCGAAAAAGATTCGTTTGAAAAAGGAGGAGGAAGGGGAGGTGAAGAACAAGAAGAAAAAGGGGGAGGAAGAGGAGGAGGAAAACACAAAAGGAGGAGAGGGAAGAACAATTGAAAAAAATGCATTTTGACTATAGCGCCACTGGGAAAGATTTGAGAGGGACTTTCTTCAGTCTTCACCAAAAAGGTCTACTCTCGCGAAACTAGGTCCATTTTCAAAGGCATAACCTAGCTTAAGCTTTCCGTGTCCGTTTCATCTAAGGTACCTACATTTTTCCACACAAAAATTTGGTTTGATTGAAACGGTTTTAATATCATATTACCACTTGGGTACTAGGTAGTTCAGAAGCCACGACAATGACCCTTCGTTGATTCGTATGGGCTTAAACCCATCCTTTGGAGCAGTTGCCCCCACACCTATATAAGCCTCAGAGTGGGCCTTTTGTGTATGACCATATTCCTCCATAGTTCCTATAGGTGTGAAGAGAAACATGAGTAGCGCTACTCTCTACGTGCACTCTTTCACGGGGAATAAAATTTTAAGGGAAGGAAAGAAGGGGGGAGAAAGAAATTTGTATTCAGCATTTGAATCTGAAAGTCGAAAAAGATTCGTTTGAAAAAGGAGGAGGAAGAGGAGGTGAAGAACAAGAAGAAAAGGGGGGGGAAACAAAAAGGAGGAGAGGGAAAAACAATGGAAAAAAATGCATTTTGACTAGCGCCACTGGGAAAGATTTGAGAGGGACTTTCTTCAGTATTCACCAAAAAGGTCTACTCTCGCCAAAGTAGGTCCATTTTCACAAAGGCATAACCTACTAAAAAATAACAAAATATTATTGAAATGCACATGGTACAATAATTGTACCATTAATCAATAATACCAATTATTGGTACGTAACATAATAATTATTATAAGCATGTTGTTCTAATTACGAATGTAGACTGTATTACGAGTATGTACATAGGTTTTCATATTGAAATTAGCTTCATACCGTTTGTATGAGTTACGGAAATCATTTTATTAAAGTTTAGGTTTTTTCAATTTCCCCATACAAGTATCTGCGGCGGCTAAGTTTACGACAAAATTCTTCCCAGCGAAACGTAGCTTACTTCCCCTGTACAGGGATTATACAGGGAGTAGAGCGGACAATCAGGGAGACACCAGACAGAGCCCTTTCAAGGATTTCAAAAATAATGAGTTATAAGGAAGAAAATAAGAAATACTCTTTTCAGTGAACTACTCATGAGTCAGATCCTAAAACATGTAACTCACTCTTCAGCGCCCTACAGAGTTAAAATGGTTCGTCATTTTTTACAACTGAACTGACTCAGTCTTTACAAATTTCTGTCCTCTCCAGCTCACCACTCACCAATAAAAAATCCAACCACCATTTTACTCCTACGCTGCGAATAAGACACGGATAAGAAAAGTGCTGTCCCTCAAAGGCCAATAAAAGTTCCAAACCCATTTTCCAATGGCCTTTTATTAGTCGAGAATGCACCCGATATCGACTCTCTCACAAGTAGATTCACATGTTTAAATAATAATCGTAAAAAATCCTCTTAATTGAATTAATAAAATTCAAGTATGTTTGTACAGAGATTATACAGGGAGTAGAGCGGACAATCAGGGAGGCACCAGGGAAAGCCCTTTCAAGGATTTCAAAAAGAATGAGTTATAAGAAAGAAATACTCTTTTTCGATGAACTACTCATGAGTCAGATCCTAAAACATGTAACTCACTCTTCAGCGCCCTACAGAGTGAAAATGGTTCGTCATCTTTTACAACTGACTCAGTCTTTACAAATCTCTGTCCTCTCCAGCTCACCACTCTCCAAGAAAAAATCCAACCAACATTTTACTCCTACGCTGCGAATAAGACACGGATAAGAAAAGTGCTGTCCCTCAAGGCCCAATAAAAGTTCCGAACCCATTTTCCAATGGCCTTTTATTAGTCGAGAATGCACTCGATATCGACTCTCTCAGAAGTAAATTCACATGTTTAAATAATAATCGTAAAAAAAATCCTCTTAATTGAATTAATAAAATTCAAGTATGTTATAAACGTCTGTAAAAAACCCAGGCAGCATCAGACGCGATTGTTAGAACGTACATAATTCTTGGAAAAGTCTACATATGTTACAGTCATTGTGGAAAATTGGAGAGTAATAAATGGAACTGTAGGAGTTCTTATTCTACCAAAAACTAAGCGAGGAGGACAGGACATTGTTGGAAATTGGGGAGAGGGAACTCTAACAATGGAAGTCTTAGCGTCCCGAACTCTGAGGAAAGAGGAGAGAATAGGAGAAAACCAGCCGTTCCGAAAACGAACCTGACCTGTTTAGGATAAAGTTCGCTCAGGGCGGGAATCGAACCAGCGACATTAGAGAATAGGAGAAAACCAGCCGTTCCGAAAACGAACCTGACCTGTTTAGGATAAAGTTCGCTCAGGGCGGGAATCGAACCAGCGACATAGCGCTCAGTGGGCAGGCGCTCTATCTCCAAGCTAACTAGGCCAGCTGAGGAGTTGCTGAAAAATTCCAAAATGAAATTTTGCGAAAAGTCTTTACAGACGAATCCAGCGATCCAGAGAAGAGTGTTTCATTAAAAGTAGGTTAAAATCGAAAATTGCCAAAATAAGATGGTACGATGTGATTCTCAATTTCTTTTAGCCTTAAGATAGAAATCACATTGATCTCAGGTACCATAACCTTTGTACAAAACAATACAAGATGGTACGATTAGCGACTTTCACAGGGCGCTCTATCTCCAAGCTAACTAGGCTAGCTGAGGAGTTGCTGAAAAATTCCAAAATGAAATTTTGCGAAAAGTCTTTACAGACGAAAATCCAGCGATCCAGAGAAGAGTGTTTCATTAAAAGTAGGTTAAAATCGAAAATTGCCAAAATAAGATGATACGATGTGATTCTCAATTTCTTTTAGCCTTAAGATACCTTCATGTATAGGTATACCATGTAAAATTGAGAAATCACATTGATCTCAGGTACCATAACCTTTGTACAAAACAATACAAGATGGTACGATTAGCGACTTTCACAGTAACATATAGCACAATTTCGACCACAACATAGAAATGGAAAATTATCTCAAAAGCTCCGGACAACGGGCGGATGGGAGAATAATTTCCAAAGGTTTGTAACACAGGCTGCTCGGGGACCTTTGTATATCCTGGAACAAGAGGGACTTTTTAATATAATCTCATTGAATATGTCGTTTAATTGTTTTTGTATATCTTTTTTTGTCGGAGAGGGATACATTGTTTTTAATAGAGGTACTCAATTAGTGAGCTGTTACATTGTCCCAAGCAACCAATTTGGACTGGAAAAAGCGCTTGCATACGAGGCCTGCATAAAGTGCTGAACACTCAATTAGTGAGCTGTTACATTGTCCCAAGCAACCAATTTAGACTGGAAAAAGCGCTTGCATACGAGGCCTGCATAAAGTGCTGAACAGTGTTGTATTTTAGACCGCAGCCTCATCATTCTTAGAAACAACGTACGTACAATACTCGTGGATAGAATAGATACCGTAGAAAGACTAAACACATACATACCGAGTCTCAGAAGCAATTGAGAATGTCAACAAACATTTCGTGAAAAACATTTGGAGAGGAAATTTAGTAACAGGGAACAACGGAGATTTTTCTTTTGGAAGAAAAAACATTAATTTTTACAAGTGGAGGAGACCCATTATTATAGTCGTTTTTGAAAAGGTGCAACATTGTGTCTTTAGCTCGAACTTTCAAAGTGCCATCCAAATCAACTGACTTCATTGAACATTGTTCAAAGAAAATCGTAGTTACATTAAAGTCGAGATATACATACGAGAATAATAATTTATTGAGACATAGACAAATGCCTCCAAGAGTTCTTCTAACATGAAAGGACTGCCATCACTCAACTATACTTACCTAAAGGAAATTGTTATAGACCTCAATGTGAAACTGTGATAGTGATAGCTACTATACAAAAATGCAAAATTGGAAAGGTCCATACATAATATGCAGCTTGGTGAAAGAAAGTAAAACCTACGATATGGCAAACAAGCTTTGTGTCTGTAAACCAATCTGGGTAACAACAAGGGATAGTAAAAAATCAGAAGAAAATTATCACTCCTCTGTATATCCCGTATCCCTACACTCTTAAATACACACAATGAATCTCTATATGGTCCCTTGAGAGGTGTTCCAGCTACCTTTTTACAACTTGCACGAGGACAAAAGGAACTTTGAAATCGTTTAACACAATAGACAATTCAGTCTGTTTAAAACCCCTACGTACGGAGGGTGAGGCTTTTGTTTACCAAACCTGACGAGAAAAGGACGGAACGTATTTTACTTCTTGTAGAAACTTTGGCTTGTTTCTGGTTTGGTTATTGATGTGGCTCTCAAGTCCAGATTTCTAGAGTCAACTTATCACCCAAGCTTTAGTTACTTGAACGACAGCCACTTTTTGAATTTTGGAGTCCGTCATCATAGCTAGTGATCGCCTAGATTCCTAGAATATCAAATGCTGGCGCCTCAGAAGCTCAGAACAGTAATGATTTTCTCAGCTTCAGGGAGAAATTGAGGCCTTAATACCCGGTTAGACTCAGAGTCAGAAAAATAGGATGTCCAGTGTCCACATTTTGCTGATTGCTTTCTATTTCTACACTGGAAGAAAAAAATCAAAAGAGATAAAGATGAGGTAGATATCTGTTGATTTGTGGCCAGGGAACCGTTAAGCCTGCTTGCTTTTTTTTACAGCTTTTCACGTCATAACAAGGAAGAGGATGATGTGTATGGGATTATGGAGCCCAACTTCCACAGACTGTGAACCCTAACGAGAGAAATCTGTTCCCTAAATTCCCAGTGATATTTTTCCATCGCGAAAACTTTATTGGGGTAGGAGCAGAACGGGGGATTTCGCGAAAAGAGGGGAAGATTTATTGTGGGTGGAGGGGAGGGAGGGAGGGAGGAGAAAAGCGTGAAAAATCCACATGGCGTCAGTTCGCGCGGGAAAACGACACAATGTCTGCCCCCTCCCCTCTTTCCTCGGGCAGATTAGTAGGAGAGGGGGAGTTATTTCAAAACAAATCGGGCGAGTGCGAAATTTCCACGCTAGAGAGCGGTACGTGTTGGGTTTCCCCTATTTCTTAACCCATTCGTGCTGTGAACGAATTTTGTGGCGAGCCCCCTTTTAACACGATCGTCAATCGCCACAATCTATGAAGTTAGCAGACTTAGCTCCTTCTGTAAAAACTGGGAATATTATGGTGTGCCCCTTGTTATAGAGAGTCGCTGGTTTTTATACGATTTATTTTGGTCGAAATTACCCTTGTGGGAACTTGCTAACTCAGTTCCAACGATATTAAAGTGCGAACAGGACTACACACTTTAGCTGACGCAGAAATTTCATCTGCAAAAAAATAACACTATTAACGGGACTGGTTCACTTCGGTGGTAGAAACCTAAATTCGCAGATCCTCTGGACCCCCCAATGGGTTAAAGAAAAGCGATTTCCCCTCATTTTCCAGCGTGTCGTCTGAACATTTTCTCCAGGAAAAGCGACTGCCGCATTGTAGTGCTCAGTTTTCCTGATAGAATGCGTTCGTGCTCCCAGGAAAACGTGTTGTTTTGGCGGGAGAAATTTAAATGATACCAATAACTACCCCTATCTCAAATCCGGCCGGAAATCGAACCCGCTTCCTAGTGCTCACAAGGCAGACGTCCTACCAACCAAGCTATCTAGGCTGGCATATCTATGTAGCAGTAGATATAGGTAAAGGTGTGTCCACACATAGTCGACCGGCCGTCGATCGATGTCGAATGAATCGTCCACTGAACCTACTACTGTTGCTACAAGAACTGTCTCAGTCGACTGTAGTGTAGAGAAGAGTATTGCCGTTTATGTTCCTCTTTCAACCTCCATAACCGTAAAATCTCATTTTTGATAACCGCACAGCGTGCACATCACACAGTCTTGATCGTCTTGTGCTGCATTTTCATTCTAATTCTTTCCTTTAAATGAAATTCTGATGGAACAAGGCGATCTCCTTTATTTAGGCTGAAAACAGAGTTGGGTAGAGAGCATAACGCATAGAGCATCGAACAAGTAGAGGGAAGTGACGAGTTCAAACCGCATTGAGCTGAGAGCAAAAAGCTCAATGCAGTCCGTCCTCTTTACTTTCGGCCTTGGTATTGCCACAAGTTGTGAACTACGGACCCTGATTTTCAAGTCTCGGTCTCGGGAAGAATTTCCTTCTGAATAATCATCCTTTTTTTTTTCGTGAAAATTGTTTTCCGATTTTCAAGTCTCGGGAAGAATTTCCTTCTGAATAATCATCCTTTTTTTTCGTGAAAATTGTTTTCCTTTTTTTACACTTTGTATATTGGAATCTTGCATTCTTCTCACTCTCCCTGCTCCTCCTTTTGACAAATTTATTCATTTGAGATTCGGAAAATTTATGTGCGAGCATGAAACGATATTAATAGTGAAGGTATTGGAATTTTTCGCTCACAAGCTCCGATGTATTGTGTTTTTGTACATTCAGTACCTATGCTCTGAATCTGAAAGTATAACATAGGCAATATAGGAATTTTAGGGATCTACGAGTAGGGCAACGTATAACTTGACTTTTCAAAATTTCCCATATTTCCCTTAGCTAAGGTAAGGAAGGCGTACACGAGAAAGAAAGAGGACATCTTACTTCAAGAACATCATTTCCATCAGGAACGTAACTTCCTATTCTCCAATGAAGTCCATGGCAATGAACAGAACAATGTGGCTGTCACGACAAGGCGAACCCTCTAGATTCTTTAGAAGATGATGATGAAGTGGAGATAGAGAAAGGAAAGGAAGAATGAAAGGTTGGAGGCGAGGGTAGTAGAGCAGTGAATAGCAACGGCCAAAAATGTATGCAACTAATTAAATAATGCTCCTGGCTTAACTTCAGTGATTCATTGGAAACTGGTGCATTCCACGTGCTATCACCGCTGGTTAGAGCCCTTGGAGCGCAAGTGAATAGAAAGTTTTCGCGAGATTTAATGGGATGCTGAATAAATATTTTTTGAACCTCTTCCAGGTCTTCTGGACTTCTCATATCTAGAAGACTTCCTTGGACAGGCCACACAAGGCGTTTGCTTCAGTGACCCGTCAAGAACTAGTACATGGATTCAACATGCTAAATCTTAAGCTGCACTCTGGCTAGTAATCCTTCGGGCCAATGGCTAGTAATCCTTCTGGCTAGTAATCCTTCGGGCCAATGGCTAGTAATCCTTCTGGCTAGTAATCCTTCGGGCCAATATATCTACATCTACAATGGGAGCTCCGTAAGAACCTTTTTCTGAGCCCTATACAGTTCTCTAAACCGGTAACTAGTAATGTAATACCTACACTGTCGTTTTTTCGCCGCGCCGTGCCGATCCCAAATAGAATGGCCAGATTGCAAATAAAATTGGGAAATTGTAGAGTAGAAGAAGGCTGTCGATTTTTCGCTGTTAATGACGAAGGGGACGAAAGAGGTTGAAAGCGTCAAGGACAATGAGTTTTACGGTACAAGTGGAAAGTTATTGCTTTTCATAATCCAAATTTGTAAAAGCTTCTTAGATTGCCCTCATCCCCCTTGCTCCTTGTAATATTCTCTCTCGGTAATATCTATCGTTTTTCTTTGAAAATTACGACCAAGTTTCCTTGTAATTTAAACTCGGGGGAGGGAAAGCACCTAACATATTACGGATGTGCACTAAAGCTTTGCAATGAGTTTTACGGTACAAGTGGAAAGTTATTGCTTTTCATAATCCAAATTTGTAAAAGCTTCTTAGATTGCCCTCATCCCCCTTGCTTCTGCTCCTTGTAATATTCTCTCTCGGTAATATCTTTGCCAATTCATTATTGGTCTCTGTCCCTAAAACAGGTTTTTTTTTGGTCCATCTCGATTTTTGGTAAGTCTTCCAGGGGAATTTGTCAATAGTCAAGACAAGGAAACTGCTCTAAAGTGCTCTCATACATGAAACAAAATTCTGGTCCAGGTCATGATAACAAAATCTATGAAACTGAAATTGTAGAAGATACAAAAGATAAAGAAAATAAAGAAATAAAACAACGAAAAGAAATGGCCGGAATAATGACATTGATTACAAATGAGACAAGAGAATTCCGAGGAGCCAAGGCTGCAACAAAACGTTCACAGAGGCAACAATTAAATTGACAATAATTGAAACAAAAGTAAATGAACAACACCAGGACAAAGTAGAAGGCAATATAATCATCTCGTCTTATTAAGATTAACGAGTGAGAACTCAGCGAGAATTAGAGCTTTGTTGTTCCAGAACAACATCAGCACATTGCTTCCTGCGAAAGCTCAAATTTCTTGGATGGTCAATATATACAAATTGCTCTAAACTCTGAAGTATTTAAACCATAATGACAGAATAGGGCATAATTAAAAATCTCCGCCTGCAAAATAAGCACAAAATCAGGACATTCTCAGGAAAACGGGTGAAAGTGCTGAAACGCAAGAACAGTCCACTCCATAGTCCATTTTTGAGGAAAGGGCACTCCTTGGCCACACGCGAGCGGTAGGTAGATCGGTCATAGCTGGCTGTAGCCACTTTGTAGCTACTACCAACTTCCTGAACAAAATCCGTAGAACGACCAATAAAACTGTCCAAGTGTCCAACCACCCAAGATTTATACTCAACTCCCCTCGGATGAGGAAACAGAAAAGGAAATTGTTTGTAGAAAGAAGAGTAAAAACAATAAAAGGAAGGAAATCGAAGCTCATCGGAGGACAATTAATTACACCTAGACATCGGGTCAACGCAGCACGACACCAATTTCACAAATTGATCCGGAAAAGCCGGATAAAAAGACATCGGTACGAGATACATTCTTCGGCATTCAACACAAAAGAAAATATGTTATGCCCGAAAATCCAAAAATGCTTGAGGACCTCTAGATCCAAAGTTGTCAAGTAGCTTTGCTTTAGATGAAAATTCAATCATTCAACGTGATGCAACCTGGCATTAGAAAAGTAAGAAAAGCCAAATCAAACAAAACGTGACTTCAGGAAAGCGTTTAATAACTTAAAATTTTCGAAAGAAAAAGGGGGAAGGATTCTACGAGGGAATGATCAACTTTTGACAAAAAGTATATGTACATTAGCAGAAAAAAATTGTTTCCAACATGAAAATGAAGTATAGAGGTAGCAACTTTGAAATTCAACTTTCAATACGGGCTGCGGTCAAAACAAAAATGGTTCCTTTGAAGTTGGCAGCATCGTTTTATCAAAAAAATACGCTGTTGTGTGTAGTTTTGTATTATTTACAATAATGAGGATGATGTGTGGTGGATACGGGTTCAGGAACTCCCGGGGTTTGGGTGTGCTCGCAAATAAAAGTTTTGTTGATATAATAACATGACGGGTGTAGGTGTACCTCGTCTGCAAACAGACAGTCTCACCTACAGGGTAATCATGCCCCAACACAAACACGAAATCCGTTTTCTTCCATCATTTGTAGTTCCGAATCTCAAATGAATAAATTTGTCAAAAGGAGGAGCAGGGAGAGTGAGAAGAATGCAAGATTCCAATATACAAAGTGTAAAAAAAGGAAAACAATTTTCACGAAAAAAAAGGATGATTATTCAGAAGGAAATTCTTCCCGAGACTTGAAAATCAGGGTCCGGAGTTCACAACTTGTGGCAATACCAAGGCCGAAAGTAAAGAGGACGGACCGCATTGAGCTTTTTGCTCTCAGCTCAATGCGGTTTGAACTCGTCACTTCCCTCTACTTGTTCGATGCTCTATGCGTTATGCTCTCCAGCCCACTCTGTTTTCAGCCTAAATAAAGGAGATCGCCTTGTTCCATCAGAATTTCATTTAAAGGAAAGAATTAGGATGAAAATGCAGCACAAGGCGATCAAGACTGTGTGATGTGCACGCTGTGCGGTTATCAAAAATGAGATTTTACGGTTATGGAGGTTGAAAGAGGAACATAAACGGCAAATTTGGAGGGAGGGAGAGAGAGAGAGAGAGAGAGAGAGAGAGAGAGAGAGAGAGACAAAAATATATTTAAGGGTCATCGATGATCGAACAGATCGAACTCAGGACCCGGATACAAAAGACATGTTAAGAAGGCGAGAAGGAATGCTTCTCAGAATCAGATGTCGAATTGCCTCCTTCAGGATTTACACCTCAGAAAATATTTGGAATTTTCGTTTTCCAATGACATTTCTTCTTTCTTCGACTGCCAAAAAATCCTTTGCCTTTGATTTCTCCTGCTTTTACTTTCCAAGAGGAAAGTACAGATCAACGCAGCACGACACCAATTTCACAAATTGATCCGGAAAAGCCGGATAAAAAGACATCGGTACGAGATACATTCTTCGGCATTCAACACAAAAGAAAATATGTTATGCCCGAAAATCCAAAAATGCTTGAGGACCTCTAGATCCAAAGTTGTCAAGTAGCTTTGCTTTAGATGAAAATTCAATCATTCAACGTGATGCAACCTGGCATTAGAAAAGTAAGAAAAGCCAAATCAAACAAAACGTGACTTCAGGAAAGCGTTTAATAACTTAAAATTTTCGAAAGAAAAAGGGGGAAGGATTCTACGAGGGAATGACCAACTTTTGACAAGAAGTATATGAAAATTAGCAGAAAAAATTTGTTTCCAACATGAAAATGAAGTATAGAGGTAGCAACTTTGAAATTCAACTTTCAATACGGGCTGCGGTCAAAACAAAAATGGTTCCTTTGAAGTTGGCAGCATCGTTTTATCAAAAAAATACGCTGTTGTGTGTAGTTTTGTATTATTTACAATAATGAGGATGATGTGTGGTGGATACGGGTTCAGGAACTCCCGGGGTTTGGGTGTGCTCGCAAATAAAAGTTTTGTTGATATAATAACATGACGGGTGTAGGTGTACCTCGTCTGCAAACAGACAGTCTCACCTACAGGGTAATCATGCCCCAACACACACACACGAAATCCGTTTTCTTCCATCATTTGTAGTTGTCGGCCTACAACTACCTGAAAACGGCTACTTTCCCTGTCGCGTATAATATCTCTAGTAGCGCGGTCAAACTTTCTTGACTTGGCGGGGCGGAGCGCTACCGCGCTCCTTAATTAGATATATAGCTGGCAATATGTTTTGAAGGGACATCTCTTGTTGTGAAAAGGAAGCAAAAAGCATCTCGAATCAACCAAGATGAATCGATGCGAAATTCGAAACCATCCCTACACTTATTGTAGCTTATGATTGAGAAACTCCTCAGTCCTGAGTGCTGTCGACTATGACCTTCTGAAATTCGAATGTTTCTTCATTTTCGCCACTTGTTCCAAGGAGGATGATTTAGGATCCTTGGACTCATTACAAACTGAGATTGGTTTTAAATCAGCGTCACAAATTACAAAAGACCGCTTGGTATTTCTCCTCGCCCGGTACACAGCTCGACTACCATGTGGCTTTCAAATGTGTAGCAACTTTCACAAAATAGCCCGAGAGACTCGAGAGTGCGGAGAAAGCGCGGGGGACAAAAAAGGAAAAGAAAGTTTCTCCTTGGTATGCCCGGATCCCCGTAGGACGACGAAAACTTTCCTCGCCCAACTTTTCACAGAAAACCAACCAAATGCAAACAAAAAGTAAATAAATTCCGCTCGAAGGTATCATGGGGAAACAATAGACGGTAGAGAGAATGAAGTAACCTGGGATTTCTCGAGAAGTTGCAGGAAACGTCGTGCTAGGGAGAGAATCTTTTTGTGTGTAAAAGCAGAGCGGGAAAATTCAAATAAAAGCCGAGCCAAAAAATGCTTCATATTGGAGCAGCTCTCGTACGCAAAGAACCTGCTCCAAAATGGAATACTTTTGATTGACTTCAAGTTCAGAATCAGTGGCAATCACAAATGAGAACAAAATGCATAATTATGAAGGTAGCTACATACCTATAACTGCCAGCTGCCAATGTTTCCTGTTTCATGAATCGTGTTCAGAAATCAGTTATCCTTTGGTGCAAATCAGTTATCCTTGGGTAGAAATCAGATATCCCTTGGTGAAAATCAGTTCTCCTTTGGTGCAAATCCAGAGATGTAAAAATTCAGCAACAAAGAAAAATATCGCACTACAAATAATGCGGTGTTTTGGTAAAAATAAATACGAAATAAATATTTTATGAAACACTACCATTAGTAGACAAGGCCTTGGTGAAAATTTCGAAAAACACATCACATGGAAAACCTAAAATACTCCAAGGAAAAAATTATAAATATGTAGTTGATTTTCAGAGTCGACTGTCAATCGTACAAAAATCGATCTTATAGGTACCTAGGTTACCGCGGAAAACTTGGAACTCAATTTTCTGTATTAATCTGAACGAATACAACTGACTATGACGAAAACGGTGACAATTGACAATGCCATACAAACAAGTTGAAAGATCTACTCACAACAGAGCTCCGTAAGCTACTGAACTACAAATTAGGAGATACAATTACCTCTCCGTAGTCCCTCAGTAATCAGTATACCTCAACGTGTGCTTTAATTGAAAAGGCTCCGGGTATACCCCCTCTCTCTGCCTCTATGGGAGTAACATACACAATGTACCAGCATCATAGAGAGATTCCTAGATAATAAAAACGTAATTAAGGTGTATATTACCTACGTCCTATGACATGGCTGTGCTCTAGTTCACGTCACTTAACTAGACCATGACGACCATGTGCTTCACAAATTCTAAAATCATAAATAACTATCAAGATAACACAACGAGATATCAAGGATCTACGTGTAAAATCGTGAATTATTTGTTGTGAAGACTTTTCAGGACATCATAGCTTCTATCGCAGCATCCACCGCGTCGCTGGCATGATGCGAACTACAACTTACAACTATTGAGCTGTGTCTAGATCGATGTCATAGTCGGCGGTCGTAGATCGATGTCGATCGACGAGGTGAATTTATGCTATCGAGGCGGAGTAGACGATTTCAGTGGACATCGATTGATGTCCCCATCAAATATTACAAGTATTACATCTCCTAATATAAAATTAAATTCTATGGAGATGGTTTCTTTTCTTTGGCCATCATACTTATGAAGAGTTCAAGTATAGTACGTATTACACCATAGTAACCTGGTCCATCGAAGCAATGGACTCATCTTAGTGATATGTGTGTGCTATAACAGTAGGTATGTATACCTATACAACAGTATACCCAATTACCCATTACCTATGGACCCATAGAGACGAGTACCAAAACCTCAATTTTTATGATCCAAACCGTCCAGAAATTCTATTTTCTTTATGCAGAATTGTTTTCTTACAAAATATTAGAGGAAACAGCACAACGTTTCCTTTTATTCTGACAAGAAAAAACATAGCACGAACGATTAAAAAATGTTAAAATAACTTATAAGTTAATCGTCCACTTTCCTCAAAAGATTCTTTTCACTCTTGAGTGCTGAATCTAAAACGAACCTAAACCAGGACGTAACGCGACAAGCCTTGATTGGAATTCAACTCACCGCCTTTCTGAAAAGCAATAAGATTACAATGCAGAAAGGCCCAAGCTACCTTTTTGCTATAAAACCATGAAAAGGAACCGAAGAAAGACTAGAAGACTCACCCTTAAGAGTTTTCAGAGAGAACAAAGAAAACGTGTATTCCACATGTCTTCCCCCTTTCCCTGTGTTAACATACCTTGTAATAAAAAATTCCCTGTTCTTAAAATAATAATATTTTCCAAGAAAAGGAAGAAGGAAAAAAAAGGAGGAGAAGAAGAGGAAAAATGTATATCTTACTATCCCGGAATAAAGGTTTATTTTTCCAAAGGACATCCTGAAGGAAGATAGGAGGGATGAGGTAAAAGCATGTGATATTGTACACGCTGGTCATACTATGTCCAGGGGCGTATACAAGGGGGTTCATTCAGACCGGGCCTTCTCAGGGGGGGACTGAAACCAGCAGTTAAAATGAGCCTTGTGCGACTTGTAGTGCGCGCGTAGTCGCCCGAAAAACAAAACCACAAATACGCTTCCAATGTGAGACGGGCTTAACAACTATGTAGCTTTGTTGGTAGCGCGTCTGCCTTGTAAGACAACAACAACAACAACAACAACAACAACAACAACAACAACAACAACAACAACAACAACAACAACAACAACAACTTCATCAATAGCAAAGGGCATTGTGAGTCATTGTATGTGTGATAGGAAGATTAGGAAGTGCAAAGGAGGGACACATTCACACAAAGCTCCGAAGCTTTTAACTATGAATTTTATTTGCTTACATTTTGATGCTCACAATGTTTTTCGTGTTCTTCTTCCCTTTTCTTCTTCTTCTTCTTCTTCTTCTTCTTCTTCTTCCCAATTCTTCTTCTTCTTCTTCTTCCCAATTTTTTTTTTCTTGCAATGTTCTTTCGTGTCTTTTTCATCTGATTTTGGCTTCTATCTAGGTATTATTGAAATTTCCATTCTTTCCTGGATGTTTTCAATTGTCTTCTTCTTCTTCTTCTTTTTTTTTCTGTGTCCTTTTATTCTTTTTTGATGTTAACAGCAATAAACAACAGTCAACCTTTATTTATACTTATCGTTGAGTGGACCATTGAGGTCAGAGAGTCAACATCATTCAAACCCGAATTCGACTGCACCGAAAGGTGTCCCGGATAAGGTCAAATCAGATTAATAGAATAATACCAATTTTCAAACTATCATTTTTCTGGGATCCTTAAAAAAATAGCCTCACGTAAAATATTACATACCAACATTACCGATTTTTTGCCTGAAATGAGAAAAGTCGAAAGAGAGTGAAGAAAATACAGACAAAACTGAAAAAGGTCGAAAGCGAAAGCAACGGAAATTGGAAATGAAGAGAAGACAAGTAGACAGCTGAGGGCGTATGAACAACACTGTTGTTGTATCATCCCCCACAGAAATGCCCCCCTAATTTTTGCCCTCCTTCCAATGTGATCTGGGGACGAGAAATGTCCCAGTGTCCCCCCACTATTGACATCCCCTTCACCCACCTTATTGATATGTTATCATGATGAATAGCTACTTTTTTTTGCGGCTTTAGCTTTAGCCGACCCTCTGTTTTGCCGATCCGCGAAGTCAAATACCTCCTTCTGCCTTCCTAGGATTTCAACTAACCAGACACATCACACAAAATAATGGCTTGCCTACTACTTCTCAGCTGGACAGTGGACACTCATCATCAAGGAATGATATCCCCCTCGGTTGAGATAAAGTGACTGTGCTTACCTGAAACAAAAAGAGGGACACACCCAATGAGCTCAATCTTTAGCACCACAGACATCACCGGTCAAGTCAGAATTACAAATATGCATAGGTATATATATATCAGAAGTTCTTTTGGTAAGCCCAGCCACTCACTATCAGGTAGACCTGACAGGCGGACCTTTTCGGCCTTACCAATCAGGTTTAACTAATAGCGAGTGGCTGGCCTAACTTCGGTTTGAACTCTTCTCCTACAAAAGATAGCAAAAAAGGTGCTTACAGGAAAACGGGAGAAAGAGTCAATTTCAAGACCAACAAGGGCCACTGAAAATGGAAGAACAATAAATTTTTATTATTGGAAAAAAACAGGAAGGGGGAGAAGGGAAGAAAAAATATTGAAAATTTTCGGACAACTGTTTCTTAGCCACCGAGTTTTGGGGTCGCCAGGTGTCATTTACTACAGGATGGCTCTTCCACTTCCACCCTCCTCATTTTCGCCACTTGTTCCAAGGAGGATGATTTAGGATCCTTGGACTAATTACAAACTGAGACTGGTTTTAAATCAGTGTCACAAATTACAAAAGACCGCTTGGTATTTCTCCTCGCCCGGTACACAGCTCGACTACCATGTGGCTTTCAAATGTGTAGCAACTTTCACAAAATAGCCCGAGAGACTCGAGAGTGCGGAGAAAGCGCGGGGGACAAAAAAGGAAAAGAAAGTTTCTCCTTGGTATGCCCGGATCCCCGTAGGACGACGAAAACTTTCCTCGCCCAACTTTTCACAGAAAACCAACCAAATGCAAACAAAAAGTAAATAAATTCCGCTCGAAGGTATCATGGGGAAACAATAGACGGTAGAGAGAATGAAGTAACCTCTCTCTCCCCGTATATCTGGATGTTTAAAGTGGGACAAATTTCTACATTAGGAAAAGGAGACCGGCGACCACATCTCGTTTTAGAAGGTGGAAGAGGGAATTCGAGTGGTGGAGGGGAAAAGATATTGGAGTTCGAGGGAAAAACCGCACGATTACAAATAATTTCCTGAGGAGGGAAAAAAGTTCGAGAGCTCTCTTGTCTTATAATATGGACGCGACTCGAACGCAACGAAATGAAGAACGGATTTTCCTGAAATATTCTGAAAGAAAGTCTTTCAACGATCGACGAGTAAAAGTATATCTGACATCTGAAAAGGGGCGGTTCTCGATTAAACATTCCAATCAGCTCCTCTAGAAAATGCTAAATCGGTTACTCAAAAAGGCACTCACCAAATCCACAACCTCCTTATAATATGGACGCGACTCGAACGCAACGAAATGAAGAACGGATTTTCCTGAAATATTCTGAAAGAAAGTCTTTCAACGATCGACGTGTAAAAGTATATCTGACATCTGAAAAGGGGCGGTTCTCGATTAAGAGCTTAATGTCTTACCTCTGCAAACGAGAGGCAAACATTCCAATCAGCTCCACTAGAAAATGCTAAGTCGGTTACTCAAAAAGGCACTCACCAAATCCACAACCTGAGTGTGTCATGTTTCATAGAGAACTGATGTAATCACCGGAATAAAGCACCTATTGAAACTATTCACAAAGGTCAAAAAGCAAAGCTTTAGTGCACATCCGTAATATGTTAGGTGCTTTCCCTCCCCCGAGTTTAAATTACAAGGAAACTTGGTCGTAATTTTCAAAGAAAAACGCAAAGATATTACCGAGAGAGAATATTACAAGGAGCAGAAGCAAGGGGGATGAGGGCAATCTAAGAAGCTTTTACAAATTTGGATTATGAAAAGCAATAACTTTCCACTTGTACCGTAAAACTCATTGTCCTTGACGCTTTCAACCTCTTTCGTCCCCTTCGTCATTAACAGCGAAAAATCGACAGCCTTCTTCTACTCTACAATTTTATTTGCAATCTGGCCATTCTATTTGGGATCGGCACGGCGCGGCGAAAAAACGACAGTGTAGGTATTAAGGAGCGCTATTACATTACTAGTTACCGGTTTAGAGAACTGTATAGGGCTCAGAAAAAGGTTCTTACGGAGCTCCCATTGGCCCGAAGGATTACTAGCCAGAGTGCAGCTTAAGATTTAGCATGTTGAATCCATGTACTAGTTCCTGACGGGTCACTGAAGCAAACGCCTTGTGTGGCCTGTCCAAGGAAGTCTTCTAGATATGATAAGTCCAGAAGACCTGGAAGAGGTTCAAAAAATATTTATTCAGCATCCCATTAAATCTCGCGAAAACTTTCTATTCACTTGCGCTCCATCAAGAGATAAAAGTTCACTTCTGTACCACTTGTCCTGCTGGAGGATATTAGGCAGCATCTATTGTCAGTTAAAAGCTTCGGAGCTTTGTGTAAATGTGTCCCTTCTTTGCACTTCCTAATCTTCCTATCACACATACAATGACTCACAATGCCCTTTGCTATTGATGAAGTTGTTGTTGTTGTTGTTGTAGTATCAGGGCTCTAACCAGCGGTGATAGCACGTTGAATGCGCCAGTTTCCAATGGATCACTGAAGTTAAGCGGGAAATATGGGAAATTTTGAAAAGTCAAGTTATACGTTGCCCTACTCGTAGATCCCTAAAATTCCTATATTGCCTATGTTATACTTTCAGATTCAGAGCATAGGTACTAAATGTACAAAAACACAATACATCGGAGCTTGTGAGCGAAAAATTCCAATACCTTCACTATTAATATCGTTTCATGCTCGCACATAAATTTTCCGAATCTCAAATGAATAAATTTGTCAAAAGGAGGAGCAGGGAGAGTGAGAAGAATGCAAGATTCCAATATACAAAGTGTAAAAAAAGGAAAACAATTTTCACGAAAAAAAAGGATGATTATTCAGAAGGAAATTCTTCCCGAGACTTGAAAATCAGGGTCCGGAGTTCACAACTTGTGGCAATACCAAGGCCGAAAGTAAAGAGGACGGACCGCATTGAGCTTTTTGCTCTCAGCTCAATGCGGTTTGAACTCGTCACTTCCCTCTACTTGTTCGATGCTCTATGCGTTATGCTCTCTACCCAACTCTGTTTTCAGCCTAAATAAAGGAGATCGCCTTGTTCCATCAGAATTTCATTTAAAGGAAAGAATTAGAATGAAAATGCAGCACAAGACGATCAAGACTGTGTGATGTGCACGCTGTGCGGTTATCAAAAATGAGATTTTACGGTTATGGAGGTTGAAAGAGGAACATAAACGGCAAATTTGGAGAGAGACAAAAATATATTTAAGGGTCATCGATGATCGAATAGATCGAACTTAGGACCCGGATACAAAAGACATGTTAAGAAGGCGAGAAGGAATGCTTCTCAGAATCAGATGTCGAATTGCCTCCTTCAGGATTTACACCTCAGAAAATATTTGGAATTTTCGTTTTCCAATGACATTTCTTCTTTCTTCGACTGCCAAAAAATCCTTTGCCTTTGATTTCTCCTGCTTTTACTTTCCAAGAGGAAAGTACAGATGTATTATTGGATCCATGTGTAGGGATTGTTGCTTGGCTTCTCTCTACAACTTTGTGTGTTTTGTATTTTTCAATATATTAAATTTCCTATACAAGGTGGGTCCGAATAGTGTGGTTTTTGGTGATTTTCATTTTGTCATTTATCAATTTTATTTTCTTCGCACCAGAAAAGACAAGTCATAGAGCCCTTCAGTCTATGAGTTAAGTGTCCACATACCACACATTACACACCTAGTTGACTATGTCTGGACACCGCTTTAGATCTGGCTGGAAAGTACGTAATTTTGTACAAAAGAATAAAATTGCCCAGAGAAATCTTCCAAATTTGCAAAAAAACCCGAATCAAGGGAAAAGTCGATGAAATTGTACTTATTTTGATATCTGCCACATAAAGCTGACTCTTTACATATCATTTATAGGGTAAGTATTCCCTGTAGAAACGTGTTTTCCCCTCTCCATCATCACCAGAAATGTGAAATGTAATACAATAAGGTATCAATTGGAATCCCTGAATCCCTCTGCTTTGAATTTTATTTGCTTACATTTTGATGCTCACAATGTTTTTCGTGTTCTTCTTCCCTTTTCCTCTTCTTCCCAATTCTTCTTCTTCTTCTTCTTCTTCCTCCCAATTTTTCTTTTCTTGCAATGTTCTTTCGTGTCTTTTTCATCTGATTTTGACTTCTATTTAGGTATTATTGAAATTTCTATTCTTTCCTGGATGTTTTCAACTGTCTTCTTTTTTTCTGTGTCCTTTTATTCTTTTTTGTTGTTAACAGCAATAAACAACAGTCAACCTTTATTTATACTTATCGTTGAGTGGACCATTGAGGTCAGAGAGTCAACATCTTTCGAACCCGAATTCAATTCGACTGCACCGAAAGGTGTCTCGGATAAGTTCAAGTCAGATTAATAGAATAATACCTAGATACCAATTTTCAAACTATCATTTTTCTGGGATCCTTAAAAAAAAATAGCCTCACGTAAAATATTACATACCAACATTACCGAATTTTTGCCTGAAATGAGAAAAGTCAAAAGAGAGTGAAGAAAATACAGACAAAACTGAAAAAGGTCGAAAGCGAAAGCAATGGAAATTGGAAATGAAGAGAAGACAAGTAGACAGCTGAGGGCGTATGAACAGTACACGTGCTGCCCCCTGTGGGATTTCTCGAGAAGTTGCAGGAAACGTCGTGCTAGGGAGAGAATCTTTTTGTGTGTAAAAGCAGAGCGGGAAAATTCAAATAAAAGTCGAGCCAAAAAATGCTTCATATTGGAGCAGCTCTCGTACGCAAAGAACCTGCTCCAAAATGGAATACTTTTATTAACTTCAAGTTCAGAATCAGTGGCAATCACAAATGAGGACAAAATGCATAATTATGAAGGTAGCTAGCTACATACCTATAACTGCCAACTGCCAATGTTTCCTGTTTCATGATCATGAATCGTGTTCAGAAATCAGTTATCCTTTGGTGCAAATCAGTTATCCTTGGGTAGAAATCAGATATCCCTTGGTGAAAATCCAGAGATGTAAAAATTCAGCAACAAAGAAAAATATCGCACTACAAATAACGCGGTGTTTTGGTAAAAATAAATACGAAATAAATATTTTATGAAACACTACCATTAGTAGACAAGGCCTTGGTGAAAATTTCGAAAAACACATCACATGGAAAACCTTAAAATACTCCAAGGAAAAAATTATAAATATGTAGTTGATTTTCAGAGTCGACTGTCAATTACCGCGGAAAACTTGGAACTCAATTTTCTATATTAATCTGAACGAATACAACTGACTATGACGAAAACTGTGACAATTGACAATGCTATACAAACACGCTGAAAGATCTACTCACAACTGAGCTCCGTAAGAACACATCACATGGAAAACCTAAAATACTCCAAGGAAAAAATTATAAATATGTAGTTGATTTTCAGAGTCGACTGTCAATTACCGCGGAAAACTTGGAACTCAATTTTCTATATTAATCTGAACGAATACAACTGACTATGACGAAAACGGTGACAATTGACAATGCCATACAAACAAGTTGAAAGATCTACTCACAACAGAGCTCCGTAAGCTACTGAACTACAAATTAGGAGATACAATTACCTCTCCGTAGTCCCTCAGTAATCAGTATACCTCAACGTGTGCTTTAATTGAAAAGGCTCCGGGTATACCCCCTCTCTCTGCCTCTATGGGAGTAACATACACAATGTACCAGCATCATAGAGAGATTCCTAGATAATAAAAACGTAATTAAGGTGTATATTACCTACGTCCTATGACATGGCTGTGCTCGAGTTCACGTCACTTAACTAGACGATGTGCTTCACAAACTCTAACTCTAAAATCATGAATAACTATCACGCTATCAACCATCAAGATAACACCACGCGATATCAAGGATCTACGTGTAAAATCGTGAATTACCTATTTGTTGTGAAGACTTTTCAGGACATCATAGCTTCATGCGAACTTACCTGGTGGTGTAGTGGTCAAGGCGCTCGCCTGGTAAACAGGAGGGCGTGGGTTCAATCCCAGCCGAGGTATGGAATTTTATCTGTTAGTCCCTTAGCCAGATTAAACAGGTCTACACTCTCTGTTCAAATTCCCCCAGCCAGACTAAGCCTCGGTGGTTTGGTCAAGGCGCTCGCCTGGTAAACAGGAGGGCGTGGGTTCAATCCCAGCCGAGGTATGGAATTTTATCCTCAATACCTGGTAAACAGGAGGGCGTGGGTTCAATCCCAGCCGAGGTATGGAATTTTATCCTCAATATAATTTGAGAATTTGATAAGTAGTAGCCTACTGCTGGAGTAAAGGGACTTTTCAGTCCTATTCGAGCAGTATAAATAAGCACTATTATTATTATTACAACTTACAACTATTGAGCTGTGTCTAATACACATAGTCGGCGGTCGTTGATGGATGTCGATCGACGAGGTGAATTTATGCTATCGAGGCGGTGTAGACGATTTCAGTGGACATCTATTGATGTCCCCATCAGTTACAAGTACAAATATTACATCTCCTAATCTAAAATTAAATTCTATGGAGATGGTTTCTTTTCTTTGGCCATCATAATTATGAAGAGTTCAAGTATAGTACGTATTACACCATAATAACCTGGTCCATCGAAGCAATGGACTCATGTTAGTGGTATGTGTGTGCTTTAACAGTAGGTATCTACCTATACAACAGTATACCCTATTACCCATTACCTATATACCTATAGACCCATACCAAAAATTAAGATCGATAATAATAATAATAATAATAATAATAATAGTGCTTATTTATACTGCTCGAATAGGACTGAAAAGTCCCTTTACTCGGATATACCTTCGCCATGGAGACAAATGCTTAGAGGACATCACAAGAAAAATGCAGTAACTATTTCAAACAAAAGAGAGCCACGTATGGTATGGATATCGTTGTAATTGGTCTTGGTCTTGATTGTTGAGGAGTTTCGATTTTGTCCCATACTTTTCTTACGTATTAAAAGAGAGCATCAAAACGCTATATGGAAACAAAATTTGTTTTAGTACGAAAAAGTGGAAGAATTGTGTGAATCAAGACTTGATTGAGAAAAATTCATCAGGACATGAGGCACACAATAGGGCTGCCTGGAAAGGACTGACAAGAAACGGCGACCCTATTTAAGTAGGAAAAGGCTAGGAAGAAGTTGTACTCGCGATATAAGAAAGGTGAACAACATATTTCAAACAAAAGGGACGCCAAAAGCAAAATGGTTCGCAAAATTTTACACGATATACCAGACTTGCTAACAACATATTTCAAACAAAAGGGACGCCAAAAGCAAAATGGTTCGCAAAATTTTACACGATATACCAGACTTGCTAAATATTTCGCTTTCAAGATAGCAACGAGTGTCCATGATAAAGTAAGTCTAATTAATGTATTGACCGTTGCAATGAACTCTCAAGAATACGTAAGAAAATATTTCAAAGGTCAAACTCTCACCTCTGCGATCATTCCATCAGATTCGCCAAATATTTAAGCTTGAACCCAGAACATAAAAGAAATCGCAAACATTGTACAACCTGGGTAAAATAGGTGGCATAGGTGGAATAGCTATAGTAGACATCATGGTCATAATATAGCCGTCAGTAATATTTCACAACACCTATCCCGAATATTAAAAGTGATATATGGCCAAAAACAGCACAAATACCAAAACCTGACAGCGAGTTGGACACATTATTTATGAAAAAGGTGCCAGAGAAAGGACCCAGTCTCTAAAGGTCTAAAGCAGGGGTTCTTAACCTTTTAGAATTGGCGGACCACTATTGATATACCAAAAATCTCGCGGACCACTTGAGATTATGTAGTACTGACATTGGAGTCCCTGTCTCTCTCTCTCTCTCTCTCTCTTTCACACACACACACACACACACACACACACACACACACACACACACACACACACACACACACACACACACACACACACACACACACACACACACACACACACACACACACACACACACACACACACACACACACACACACACACACACACACACACACACACACACACACACACACACACACACACACACACACACACACACACACACACACACACACACACACACACACACACACACACACACACACACACACACACACACACACACACACACACACACACACACACACACACACACACACACACACACACACACACGCCAAGGTACTGTATCATTGCTTCAATTTCAAGGTCACAAATGCAATCGTTGATAAGAGCGGAGTTAGGAGGAGCACGTTGTATGAAAAGAGGAAAGATTTTTTTTTCTTTCTTAGGGGTATGTTATATAAAATAGAGACACGATGACTTTTTCCTTACTCACCTCTCGCGGACCACCTGAAACCTTCTCGCGGACCACTAGTGGTCCACGGACCATAGGTTAAGAATGGCTGGTCTAAAGGATGCTAGGATGCTCTATTCATTCGCCGAAAACTTCCCACGACCATACGGTGTGGCGGGATAGAACAAAAGTCCGGTCAAATATTGTCTAAGAACAAAACAGGGACAAAATAGGGTCGGATAAACACAATCAGGAAGAAAGGGGAGGGAGAGGAGGGGAAGGAAGAGGCTTTCGAAACAAAATTACCTTTTCCCTCTGGTGTGTGTACAAAACCATCGAGAAAATGCACATAAATTTTGGCCCCCGAAGTTATTTCAAAAATTAACACACACACACACCAGTCAACTTCGTTCAGGAGAAGAAGGAGGGGGAATAAAGAAGGAGGGGAGGGAGAGGAGGAGTGGGAGTGCGAAAAAGGTAGAGGAGAGGGAGAGAGGAAAGAGGAGGAGAAGCAGTAGATAGGGAAAAAAAGAAGAGGAAGCTAGAGAAGAGGCTAACGAGAAGGGATCAGGGAGGGACAGGGGAAGAAGAGAAGGGATGGAAGAGGGACAGGAAAAGAGGGAGATAAGGAAAAGCGGGGAAGGGATAGAAAATAAAGAAGAGAGGGGGAAGGGATGGGAGAGAGAGGGAAAAAGGGACAAAATGTTACCGATATAAATTATGGTGCGGCCGACAACAATAATCACACCCTTAGCAGGTGTAAAGTTGTATGAGGGACGGATTTGAAGTTGAGGGAAAATTTCGGGGTAGGAGAGAAAATATACTTTTCGTCCAAACCGTCCAGTGGGGGGGAGAATATTGGAAATGGGATGGGATGGAAGTTTCCGGACAGAAGACAAACAAGAAGGGTGGATTCAGATTATCCTCCCTCTCCCACTAGTGTTGGACTATGAAATAAGCAAAGCTATGGGGTGGGTTCAGGTTGCCCCCCCCATTGTTAGACTATGAAATAGGCAGAGCTTAAGGGGTAGGAGGCTGAGGTGAAAAAAGGGGTGGACGAAATATTGGGAGAAGGAGCTAGCGGGCAGGGGTAGAAAGAGAATCAAATCAAATGGGAGGACACAATGGACATTTCGTACTGGGAAAAGAGGGAGAAAGAATGGTTGGGGAATGAGTGGGAAAGACTCTTTACCGCTCCTATCTCACAAGGGAGGAAGAAAGAGAGAGTGAGAGAGAGAGAGGGAGAGAGAGAGAGAGAGAGAGAGAGAGAGAGAGAGAGAGAGAGTAGAGATGATATTGGATCAAATGACCAGAGCAGGACTACAGGAGGACACTTATCATACAAAATATATGGCCAAGGAGGGAGGGATGGAAGGAATGCTGAAGAAGAAACGAAATATAGGGAGGTAGGTGGGTAGGAAGAGAGGGGAAGTTAGAAAACATGGACACAAATGGGGGGAGGGGGAGAATAATAGGAAAATCCTTGTTACTTGAAACCCAATATTGCCTAATATTAAATTGGATTCCATAGTACATATTTCATACATTGGACATCTCTCCAGTTAAATTTAGGGAGAGCATACGGAGGCTCTGCAA
The DNA here is from genome assembly GCF_000475195.1 of Diaphorina citri. NCBI lineage: Eukaryota > Metazoa > Arthropoda > Insecta > Hemiptera > Psyllidae > Diaphorina > Diaphorina citri. Next base: position 115,184 of record NW_007377888.1, on the reverse strand, counting down.
GATGATACTAATGGGACCAGAAACCCTTCAGCGAATCCTCAAGAACATTCTCTCTTCATCATTTAAGGTTGGAGCTCCGTTGGAGATATAAAATCATCAGATTAGTTGGTATCTTCCGTAGAACCAGATTGTCGTGTTCTGATAACCACAAAGGATATAGGTACGTAATTAGTTTTTCAAAAATTACTGAATGTACAGAATGAGTGGAATCAAAGTTATCAAAGACGTTTCGAACTACTCCAAGCCACGCAAAACCACACGTGCATCCGTTAAGTGTTAAGTGGACTGAAGCTGAACTCTGAAGGTACCTAATCGAGAAAATCTTGACCTTATTATATATGTAAACTGAAAGCCATAAAAAATTACGGAAAAAATACGATACACTACCTAATTAGAACTATAATCTCAAGTACCTACACGAATAATAAGCGTAATAAAATTTGCAATATCGCGGAATAAGTAGAATTTCTGTTGAATTATGTAGAATTATTTCGCACTATTGTATATCCAACGGAACCACCGCAGAATACCCCCCATTTAGATGAGGGAAGGAGAGAGAGAAAGAGAGAGAGAGAGAGAGAGAGAGAGAGGGGGGGACACCCAAAGCAGAAATTGCACACCCGAAGTTAATTGCCCTTGACGCAAAATTATTACAATGACATCACCAATTTGCGCCCGCGCGGAATGTGCGATATAATTTTGCAAAATAACATTGTAGTACCTATGTACGTAGATTCATTCCTCTTTGATGACCGAAAAGGGCAAAAAATTTCCCGCTTTTTTCCCTTCTCTCAAGTACTTTATTTTCCCTAGGAGTGAAAGGGGAGGGTAGGAGAGGGGATGGTAAAAAAAAACATTCAGCACTCAGAGAAGACATGGATGGCACTAAATAAAATAAATGGTATCCGGAAAAAGGGGGGCATAGGAGGGGAGCGAGAGAGAGAGATAGAGGGAAAAGGGGGAGGAAGAGAGAGAGAGAGAGGGTAGAAGAAGAGAGTGAGGGAGAGAGAAAACGCGAAACAAAAAGTGCATTGTGCAACAGAAGATGTGATGGCATAAATATGAAATGAGTCTCTCTCTCTCTCTCTCTCTTCATCGCGTTAAACTTGTAATAAATTAGAGGTGATGATATTATTGTTTCTGACATGGTTTAGTTCTCTTCAACCGCTAAAAACAACCGAGTACCCCCGTGGTGAAACAGGGACGATATGTCCCCATTCCCCTCTGGAGTATGTGCAGTCCAGCTACTAGCCTCGTAGGAACACCTAGTGGTGTCCTAACATCCAGGAAAATTCACGCGTTAAACTTGTAATAAATTAGAGGTGATGATATTATTGTTTCTGACATGGTTTAGTTCTCTTCAACCGCTAAAAACAACCGAGTATCCCCGTGGTGAAACAGGGACGATATGTCCCCATTCCCCTCTGGAGAATGTGCAGTCCAGCTACTAGCCTCGTAGGAACACCACTAACATCCAGGAAAATTCAAGACCAGCTATGCCCGATCTTACCAGAGATGAGCCTTTTCAGAGTTCACGAAATACAGGACTGAGTAAACCAAATGGGTGAAGTCTAAGAAAATCCTTGACACAGTGTTGAAATCGGCCACTCTCCTTCTACCCTTCTGATACGCTCGTATGGGTACTTTAAAAGTAAAAAAGTGTTAAAGCTAAATGCTCTTCAAATTGTCCCCCGTCTTCTGCAGTGTACAAAATGATAAATCCCCCAATATCAATGGAAAGGTGCCTTAAACGAGAAGGTGGGGAAAGTAAGACGGAGGTTGAGGGGTAAAATCAGAGAGGGTGGGGGTGAAATAGTATAAAAGGAGGAGAGGAGAGGGAGGGAGTGATTTATGTTCAAGTTTAAAGACTTTAAAGCTCCCAGTAGAGACTTGAAGCTAGAAACGGTGTAAGGTAAAGCTGCTTAACACTTTAACATGATTCGCAAACTTGTTAACTTTTAACTTAAGTACGAGTATTTAAGTATGGTGTGATATGCCACTTTGTCACCAATACCTCCTTCGGTAGCGTTCCCTTAGGTATTCGGAGGTGAGGCAATTTCAATAACCTTTGATTCACATCTGATTAAGGGGCAGTATGTAGGATTTCATCGAGGAGGGCTCAGGAGTCCAAGCAGTGATGTATCGAAGGGGGGTGTCACCGGAGCTACCCAGTAACTTGCAAATTAAACAATAGATCGACATAATATAATATTGATGTCAGCAGTTCTGGGAGCTCTTGGATGTGACAGACCCATGATTCGTGGCAGTCGGAATGGTTATAGGGGATGCTCCAAATTTTCGGAGTCCGCCCCACAGTAGAAGCCCGAGGGAGGTATTCCATACCTCGGCTGGGATTGAACCCACGCCCTCCTGTTTACCAGGCGAGCGCCTTGACCACTACACCACCGAGGCAGGCCTCGGTGGTGTAGTGGTACAGGACGAAATACAGGACTGTGCAAATCAAATGGGTGAAGTCTAAGAAAATCCTTGACACTAAACTTGTTGAAATCGGCCACTCTCAGAGGTAAGATCCACCATTAGATAGATAACCTGTGGCGGAAAAAGCTTCAGACCCAGATCTCTCAAACGTTCTGACAGACCCAGATTGGAAGCTTTTTCCTCTACACACGTTCCGACTGTCAGACACTCTGAGCGTGAGTGGCCGGCATTGGCTAGAGTAGAGATTTCTAAGTTTACCCTGTCTTTTACCACGAGCTTGTCGACCAAGTGCCCCATCCCCCAAACTCAAAGGAACACAAAGGTTTCTTGCGGTTGCGGCCCTGATGGGAGTCCATACAGTTCTGAAAGGTAGAAAACTAATAAATTTCATTTCAGATTCACCATTTTCATCATCATCTTGTATAAATAATTACATAGTAATAAAAGAAAAAGTAAATTCATTATTTGTTCTTCACGACAGATGGTCGCTAGAAGCAAACCGCCAAACGTGGAAGAGCTCCTTTTGGAGAATATTGGCACATTAAAATAAAAAAAAAAAAAAAAAAAAAAAGAAAAAAAAAAAAAATCAACAGCCCAAATGACCTGATGCACAAAAAAACGACATTATCAAAAATTTCAACGATTTGCAACGTCCCGTCTTAGGTGAATAAAATACAAAAGAAATAATTAGAACTATAATCTCAAGTACCTACACGAATAATAAGCGTAATAAAATTTGCAATATCGCGGAATAAGTAGAATTTCTGTTGAATTATGTAGAATTATTTCGCACTATTGTATATCCAACGGAACCACCGCAGAATACCCCCCATTTAGATGAGGGAAGGAGAGAGAGAAAGAGAGAGAGAGAGAGAGAGAGAGAGAGGGGGGGACACCCAAAGCAGAAATTGCACACCCGAAGTTAATTGCCCTTGACGCAAAATTATTACAATGACATCACCAATTTGCGCCCGCGCGGAATGTGCGATATAATTTTGCAAAATAACATTGTAGTACCTATGTACGTAGATTCATTCCTCTTTGATGACCGAAAAGGGCAAAAAATTTCCCGCTTTTTTCCCTTCTCTCAAGTACTTTATTTTCCCTAGGAGTGAAAGGGGAGGGTAGGAGAGGGGATGGTAAAAAAAAACATTCAGCACTCAGAGAAGACATGGATGGCACTAAATAAAATAAATGGTATCCGGAAAAAGGGGGGCATAGGAGGGGAGCGAGAGAGAGAGATAGAGGGAAAAGGGGGAGGAAGAGAGAGAGAGAGAGGGTAGAAGAAGAGAGTGAGGGAGAGAGAAAACGCGAAACAAAAAGTGCATTGTGCAACAGAAGATGTGATGGCATAAATATGAAATGAGGAAAATTTCCCTCTAATACTTGTACTTTCCTTCGAAGGTTGCTTACTTTGCTTTCTACATGTTTTCCTTTACAGTTGCCATCCAAGATGGGCGATAGTAGATAGTAAGACCTTGGTCGCTGCACTGTGCACTGTTTCAACCAAACCTCAGTTGGTTCTTGGTTGACAAAGGGAAAGTTGTATTTCCGAATTCAGATTGTTAATTTTCGGCAAACCTTAGTTAGGCAATACCCTAACCCTAAGTTATAGGGACAGGAGGTCTGGGTCTGGGAATATTAAGGTGTGTCCAAACATAGTCGACCGGCCGTCGATCGACGTCGAACCACATGGATTCACAATAAATTCACAACGATCGACGACCGACTATGTGTGGACACACCTTCATAGTCTACACTACAGTATCTTGTATAACTGAAGATCAGGGAGTCTGAGACTGCTATGGGCCGCAGTACCCGGTATAACTAGAGGTCTGGGACAATCTTCGGCCGCAGTACCCTGTATAGGAATCTCCGCCGTGGCGAGAGGAATGTGGGGAATGTCGAAATCTGTCCGCACCCGACATCTGAACACACATAGCTTCGCGTGTAAATGTGTGGCGGTCGAGAGAGAAACTAGAGATCTAAACTAGACTACTGAACCTTGTATAATAGGAACAGAGGTCTTGGGCGATACGATAGTACCCTGTATTATAGAAACTAGAGGTCTTGAACTGCAATACCCTGTATTGTGGTTTATCAGAGGAATGTGGGGAATGTCGAAATCTGTCCGCGCCCGACACCTGAACACACATAGCTCCGCGTGTGAATATGTGGCGGTGCCGACAAATATGTAAGGTGTGAAATACCTGAGCGACACTATACTACGGACAGGGGAGGAGAGGAAGAGGAGGTGGTGGGGACGAGAAGAAGAGAAGGGAGGAAGAAGAGAAGGGAAGAAGAGGAGGAGAAAGAGGAAATATGTAAGGTGTGAAATACCTGAGCGACATTTCTGTAGACAGGGGAAGAGGATGAAGGGGAAGGGGAAGAAGAAGAGGAAGAGGTGAGAAGAGAAGGGAGGAGGAAGAAGAAAAAAAGAGGAGGAGGAGGAGGAGAAAGAGGAGAAGGTGATGGGTGTGAAATACCTGAGCGACAGTGCTTAGGACAGGGGAGGAGAGCGAGGAGCGAGGAGGAGGAGAAGAAAGAAGGAAGAGAAGAGAAGGAGGAGAGGAGAAGATATTATTAGAGGAGAAGAGAAGGGGGAAGAAGAAGATAGGAGAAGAGGAGGAGGAAGAAGAGGACATATGTGAGGTGTGAAATACCTGAGCGACACTGCTTAGGGCAAGAGGGGGGGAGGAGGAGGAAGAGGAGAAGAACAGAAGATAAGGAGAAGAAGAGGAGAGAAGGAGGAAAAGAAGAGAGGGAGGGGGAGGAGGAGGAGAGGAGAAGAGGAGGGAGGAAGAAGAAGAGGAGGTGATATCATTGGGAGAGTGGAGAGGAGAACAGGAGGGGGAGGAGAGCTAAGGTGTCAACAGTTGTGGTAACTGTGGTGAAATTGTTACGAGTCGATGCCAACTTGAATATGGGATGCCACTGACGCCAGTGTCGCCAGTGGTGCACTTGTGAAGAACTTGCGAGGAAAATAATCGTGGTACCCTAGTTGAGTTATTTGTGCTCTTCCAGAGGGGAGGGGGTCATCAGGCCTAGGTTCATCAAGGGGGCCTGAAACCATTTCTGTAGCAAGGGAAATTTCAGGCTGTTTAAGGTCCCCCAGTCAGCCTAGTTAGCTTAGTTGGTAGTGCGTCTGCCTTGTAAGCGCTAGGCCGCGGGTTCGATTCCCGCCCGGGGCGGATTTTATCCTGATGGGATAATGTTCGTTCTCGGAACGGCTGGCTTTCTCCTATCCTGTCTTCCTTGTCTCTTCGATTTCGGGACGATTAGACCATAGCAGTTACAGTTCCCTCTGTCAAACCTCTTTTTTTTTGTTTTTAAAAAGCGTAAGTGTTCTTTTAAGCTTTTGAGTTTTATTTGATCGATTTATGTGAGTAAGTAGGTAATACTCGTACGTAGTACCGAAGTGCAGCAGAATTTTTGCCTCCGAAATCCAAGACTGACACGTTGAAATGCCTCAAGTAAAGGTATGCGCCATACCTGAGATGTAACATACCTAATCAATTAAGAATGTTATCATACCTGAGACGTAAATAATTAATTAACTGCTGATATATCAAGGTATTCTCAGATGGATGGACACCAGGGCCGTATATAGGGGAACGAAGGGGTCCGGGCCTCGCCCTGGGGCTTCATTTTTGCTATTTTACTATGGGGTGGTGCCCACAAATGTAGACATCACAAACATCACTGTTTGGACTCTTTGGGCTCCTCAATGAAATCCTGGATACGGCCCTGATATGAAGGTATTCTCAGTATCGATGGATTGGATGTATTGATGGATTGACACTTATCAACTCTCAACTCCATTACTAGCGTGAATAATAAATTGATTTGTTGCTGTATGACCTAGGGACTCCACTATTTTCACTAGAAAAGAAAAAGCAATTCAATAAAAGAAGCGTTTCCTATTTCTAAATTCCATAAAATGCCTTGGACTTCAAGAAGTGTTCTTTGCAAAGAAAGATTTTGTAATGAAATATTAAAGCGGCAAACAAAAATCGTGCCTTGGATCAGAATGTATGGAGGATTATCTCAGAAGTTTCAGAATAGAAAACAAATTGTCGGCAGACGGATTTTTCGGTCTTTGCTTTCTTTGAAATTCCATTCCTTCTGGAGAAGCAATTTTGTGGTAAGGAATGGAACACTGGACAAATCCTGGAAAAAAAAAAAAAAAAAAAAACAATACCAATTTTTTCGCTCTAAGAAAACATTTTAAGCACCCCAGACTTGTCATTACTCCGTGGAACCACCAAATCCGTTCAGTCCAGAGTGTTTAAGCAAATAAATCATAACATTTCTCACTTACCTTCTACCCTTCTGATACGCTCGTATGGGTACTTTAAAAGTAAAAAAGTGTTAAAGCTAAATGCTCTTCAAATTGTCCCCCGTCTTCTACAGTGTACAATCTGTACAAAATGATAAATCCCCCAATATCAATGGAAAGGTGCCTTGGCAGACGAATTTTTCGGTCTTTGCTTTCTTTGAAATTCCATTCCTTCTGGAGAATGGAACACTGGACAAATCCTGTCCAAGAAATGAGGAAGGTGGAAAAAAAAAAAACATTACCAATTTTTTCGCTCCAAGAAAACATTTTAAGCACCCCAGACTTGTCATTACTCCGTAGAACCACTAAATCCGTTCAGTCCAGAGTCCAGAGTGTTTAACAAATAAATCATAACATTTCTCACTTACCTTTTTCTACCCTTCTGATACGCTCGTATGGGTACTTTAAAAGTAAAAAAAGTGTTAAAGCTAAATGCTCTTCAAATTGTCCCCCGTCTTCTACAGTGTACAATCTGTACAAAATGATAAATCCCCCAATATCAATGGAAAGGTGCCTTAAAAGAGAAGGTGGGGAAAGTAAGACGGAGGTTGAGGGGTAAAATCAGAGAGGGTGGGGGTGAAATAGCGGAAAGGGAAGAGAGGAGAGGGAGGGAGTGATTTATGTTCAAGTTTAAAGACTTTAAAGCTCCCAGTAGAGACTTGAAGCTAGAAACGGTGTAAGGTAAAGCTGCTTAACACTTTAACATGACTCGCAAACTTGTTAACTTTTAACTTAGGTATGTATTTAAGTATGGTGTGATATGCCACTTTGTCACCAATACCTCCTTCGGTAGCGTTCCCTTAGGTATTCGGAGGTGAGGCAATATCAATAACCTTTGATTCACCTCTGATTAAGGGGCAGTATGTAGGATTTCATCGAGGAGGGCTCAGGAGTCCAAGCAGTGATACACCGAAGGGGGGTGTCACCGGAGCTACCCAGTAACTTGCAAATTAAACAATAGATCGACATAATATTGATGTCAGCAGTTCTGGGAGCTCTTGGATGTGACAGACCCATGATTCGTGGCAGTCAGAATGGTTATAGGGGATGCTCCAAATTTTTGGAGTCCGCCCCACAGTAGAAGCCCGAGGGGGGGGGATGGGATGGCAACTTTACACTAAGTGAGGGATTCAGGGTTGACAACCTGTATCAGACTGTATCTTTGAGAAGAAAGTTTTCTTGGATAAGTACATACACAGGTATAGCTATCATTTTAACTTTTCGGTTATTAATAGGTATCCATATCCACCACCACGAAAGTCAAACTCTAAACTCTTCGTTAATCCCTTGTTCTTTTCACCTCAAAAAAGTCAACATCAACAGCCACGGATAAAATAAACTTGTCAAAAAATTACCTCCTGCAGTTTAAAGCGCGCTCCCTCCCAACTCCCTCGTCCTTCCCTTCTTCCCTCATCCTCCTTCCCATACTTCCCCATTGTACACATAAGAAAACACAAATTTCATTAATAAAGTTGTTGAAAAAAGTTTTCCATCCCCAAGTTTTTGTTTATATTTAGATAAGATAAGAAGGAGAAGAAGAACAGATGAGTAGAGAGGGGGGAAGAGAAGGTGGAGGGGAAGGAGAGCGAAGAGAAGAGAGGGGGAAGAGGAGACAGAGGGAGGAGGCAGAAGAGGACACGGAAGAGAAAGAGAGGAAAAGAGGGGAAAAAAGGAAAGTAGAGGAAGAGAAGGAGAGAGGGAAGAAATGAAGGAGAGAGAGAGAGAGGAAGAGGAAAAGGAGAGGGAGAAGAAGGAGAGTAGGAAGAACAGAAGGAGGTGGGGGGAGGAGAAAGAAGACAAGGAGGAGAAGGAGAGAGGAAAGAAGAGGAGGGAGGCGAAACTCCACCTCCATTTTCTTCTCCACTTTCACTTCCACCTCCACTTTCGCCTCCACCTCCATTTCCACTTCCACCTCCACTTCCATTAGGTTAGGTTTTACCTAGGTATCCATATCCACCACCACGAAAGTCAAACTCTAAACTCTTCGTTAATCCCTTGTTCTTTTCACCTCAAAAAAGTCAACAGCCACAGCCACGGATAAAATAAACTTGTCAAAAAATTACCTCCTGCATTTTAAAGCGCGCGGTCCCTCCCAACTCCCTCGCCCTTCCCTTCTTCCCTCATCCTCCTTCCCATTCTTCCCCATTGTACACATAAGAAAACACAAATTTCATTAATAAAGTTGTTGAAAAAAGTTTTCCATCCCCAAGTTTTTGTTTATATTTAGATAAGATAAGAAGGAGAAGAAGAACAGATGAGTAGAGAGGGGGGAAGAGAAGGTGGAGGGGAAGGAGAGCGAGGAGAAGAGAGGGGGAAGAGGAGACGGAAGAGAAAGAGAGGAGACGGGGGAAAGAGGGGAAAAAAGGAAAGTAGAGGAAGAGAAGGAGAGAGGGAAGAAATGAAGGAGAGAGAGAGAGAGAGAGAGAGAGAGAGAGGAAGAGGAAAAGGAGAGGGAGAAGATGGAGAGTAGGAAGAACAGAAGGAGGAGGGAGGAGGAGACAAGGAGGAGAAGGAGAGAGGAAAGAAGAGGAGGGAGGAGGAGAAAGGAGACAAGGAGGAGAAGGAGAGAAAAGGTAATCTAAGGGAAGGGATGGGAGAAAGTCAGGGAGTGTGTGTACTTTGTAAATACCTCATAACATTCCCTCCCTCTCCCTCCCAGCTGTAGCTCTTATCGCATTTCACGCTGATGGCTAAATCTTTGCCTTGTTAAATAATAAATGCGGGTTAGAAAGAACAATTCCCTTCAGTTTCTCACGTTTAATCGCTCCCGTGGAAACTTTTCCCCAACACAGGGGCGTTCATAGCCGAACTGGGCTTCAGGGCCTCCAACATTCCAACAATAATACTAATTGACTCTCGAGTGGAAAGTAACCACTAGGCGAGGTGTACACCGTCTACAAAGTGAGTTTGAACTCTTGAATTAAGCAATCTGACTTATTACATGGATTGCTTGATACAAAAATTAAACTAAGCTGATTTCAAAATCACATCGTGGCCCCGGCCATTAGGCGTTCTCTACCACCTAACCCTTAGAGCCCTTTCCTCTATCATTAATAAATGAGGATAAAATTCCATGCCTCCGCTGGAAGTAAACCAGCGCCCAAACTTTAGGGCTCTTTGGCCCTACACCTAAGCCTCGGAGCTTTTTGTGTACGGAGCTCATTTCCGGGGGAAATAAAATGGTACAGGCCCCCCCTGAGAAGCCCGGCCCGTGAGAGATGGGCCCGGTGATGTCCCCCCTTGTGAACAATCCTGATTTTACCCCGAAAACTTAACTTCCCCTTTTATCTACCCTTTTTTTGTATGTCACATAAAATGTACCTTCTACCTCCGTAAAAGTGATGAAAAATTCTCTAGACAAACACTTCTTATCGAAGCTAGGGGCGCACGAGAAACCATTTTTTTACTAGGTCAAAAATTACACGCACACTACTTGATAGGTGCCAATTAATAATTTGGGCTCCTGCTCACTCAATTTCCAAGAGAGAAGGGAAGTGCTGTGATGGAATTTTCTAGGGTCACTGTCGTCACTGATGATGGAGTAAGACAAAACACAAAACTACTAAAAATCAGTCTAACGGAGTTATCATAAAATTTCCAAAAATCTTGCTATGGACTCACAAAATTTTAGTTTTTTGGATAATAAATTCAATGGCCGCGATTATTTTCGCGAAAGCTGGTTTAATTCCCCGGTTCTTTCGACGTAGGGCTGAAAATTGGCTGTCACCCCTTTCATTTGTACTTACGAGTACCTACATCAAAGCTCTCTACAGAATTTGTCACAAATTTTATCCGCGAGAGTCTTATAACCTCAATTATTTTACACAATACCTCTATAGACAACAGAAAATTTTATATGTAGGTATACGATACATCACCACTTTTATAGCGGTTTTATTATCTCATTTCCCTTCAAACAAATTAAAAATAATCTTTCTTCTTCTACTTTTCCACATTCTGAAAACTTGCACTGTTCGTTTGAAGTCTTTTCTCTTTTCTTATTTTAATTTACCAACAAATTATAATATCGTCGGACTGGAAACAAAAGCTTTGGGTAAGTAGGTATTGTAGTTTGTACAATTATTTTAGGAGCCCCCAAAAATGGTTCTAGCAAATACCACATTCAAAATCTCGCAAAAATTGGACTTAGCATTCAACATTCATAAAAGGAATAGCTTTTGCCAGCCTAGTTAGTTTGGTTGGTGGCGCGTATGGAGGCTCGTGTATTGGGAGTGTCAAGAGATGTGTTGACGGTTAACGCCATCCTGTCCACAAACAGGCTTAACAGGCTGCTCCGAGGGCAAAGGGTAGAGTTCGATTATCCGGAAACAATGGACTTAATGAAGCAGCTAATGACATTTTCAACTGATTTGGTCTTATGATGAAGCAGTCCCTCTAATACTGGCGAAGCTCCACTTCAGGAATGAAGTATGTGAGAAGTCGAAAGACATTTCCTGTTACAAGTCATTACTACAAGTATAAAGGTCCTACAAGTACAAGTCCTTATGAGTAGTTCATGGATAAATAATCCCACAGTTACATTTCAAAATAACCCTCAGCCGTCCACCGTCCGTCGCTCGTGTATTGGGAGTGTCAAGAGATGTGTTGACGGTTAACGCCATCCTGTCCACAAACAGGCTTAACAGGCTGCTCCGAGGACAAACGGTAGAGTTTGACTATCCGGAAACAATGGAGTTGATGAAGCAGCTAATGACATTTTCAACTGATTTGGTCTTATGGTGGAGCAGTCCCTCTATTACTGGCGAAGCTCCACTTCAGGAATGAAGTATGTGAGAAGTCGAAAGACATTTCCTGTTACAAGCCATCACTACGAGTATAATGGACATAAAGGTCCTACAATTACAAGTCCTTATAAGTAGTTCATGGATAAATAATCCCACAAGTTACATTTCAAAGTAACCCTCAGCCGCCCAAACGCCCAAAAAACGAGGGAAAAAAGTAAGAGTTAAAGTTTACTTTCTACTAAACATCAGAGAACACATTTCCACCTTTTTTTCCTTCTTCCAAGTTTATCAAAATAAGTAAAGGTAAACTCCAGGGCGGCCTTTTCTCATTCACTAGAAGGAAGAGAAGAAGAAGGAGAAGAAGAAGGAAGAGGAAAAGAAGGAGAGAGAAATCTGAAAAGAACTTTTCCTGAACAAACCACTGATTGAAATGAAGCAAAGCTCACATTAAAGTTTACTTTCTACTAAACATCAGAGAACACATTTCCACCTTTTTTTCCTTCTTCCAAGTTTATCAAAATAAGTAAAGGTAAACTCTAGGGCGGCCTTTTCTCATTCACTAGAAGGAAGAGAAGAAGAAGGAGGAGGAAGAGAAGGAAGAAGAAAAGAAGGAGAGAGAAATCTGAAAAGAACTTTTCCTGAACAAACCACTGATTGAAATGAAGCAGAGCTCACAATGACAGTCTCTTGAATTGTCCCGCGGGAGACACCTGAACAATTAACTATTCTATAAACAAAACATCTCTTCCCTGTTGAAAAAAAAAAAAATCTCCTGTTTTTCCCCTACCTATCATTCATTTTCTTCTTCTCCTTCATGTTCCTTTCTCCCAATCTCCCCTCCATTTTCGTAATTTCCTTCCACGATTTCTCCTTCTTTTCCTCTCAGATCTTCCACTCATTTTCCATCTTCTTTCTTTCTTTCCTTTCATTTCATTTTCGTTTCTTTCATCCCTCTTTCTTTTCTCCTTGTTTCCATCTTCCTGATTCACTTCCTAGTTCTATATATATCTTTCTACTTCCTCATCTTCTTTCGCTAAATCACTTTTCCTCAATCACTTCCATGTTTCTCTTCCTCCTTTCTTCTCTCATTTTCTCTAGCTCCCACTTTTCGTTCCTCTGATTTCTCCTACAATTTTCTAGGGCCATCTTTGCTCTTCCTCATCCTTTTTATCCGTCCTCCTCGTCCATTCTTCTCCCTTTTTCATATTTCTTCTTCTTCCTTCCATCTTTCCTCCTTCTTTCATCCGCAACCTGCACTTCCACATTTCTCCACTTCCTTACACCTTATCTTCGCCTCCTCCTTTTCTTCGCCTTCATCTTTTCTCCTTCTCCTTCCTCTTCTTCCTTGTCCTTTTTCTCCTCCTCCTTTTCTCCGTTTTCATCATCTTCTCCTCCACCTCCTCTTCTTCTTCTTTCCATTTTCTCTTCAATATCTTCTAATGACAGTCTCTTGAATTGTCCCGCGGGAGACACCTGAACAATTAACTATTCTATAAACAAAACATCTCTTCCCTGTTGAAAAAAAATCTCCTGTTTTTCCCCTACCTATCATTTATTTTCTTCTTCTCCTTCATGTTCCTTTCTCCCCTCCATTTTCGTAATTTCCTTCCACGATTTCTCCTTCTTTTCCTCTTCCTCTCAGATCTTCCACTCATTTTCCATCTTCTTTCTTTCTTTCTTTCCTTTCATTTCATTTTCGTTTCTTTCACCGCTCTTTCTTTTCTCCTTGTTTCCCTCTTCCTAATTCACTTCCTAGTTCTATATAGGTACATATCTTTCTACTTCCTCATCTTCTTTCGCTAAATCACTTTTCCTCAATCACTTTCATGTTTCTTTTCCTCCTTTCTTCCCTCATTTTCTCTAGCTCCCACTTTTCCCTCCTCTGATTTCTCCTACAAAGTTCTAGGGCCATCTTTGCTCTTCCTCATTCTTTTTATCCGTCCTCCTCGTCCATTCTTCTCCCTTTTTCATATTTCTTCTTCTTCCTTCCATCTTTCCTCCTTCTTAAATTTCATCCGCAACCACTTCCACATTTCTCCACTTCCTTACACCTTGTCTTCTCCTCCTTTTCTTCGCCTTCATCTTTTCTCCTTCTCCTTCTTCCTCTTCTTCCTTCTCCTTTTTCTCCTCCTCCTTTTCTCCGTTTTCATCATCTTCTCCTCCTCCACCTCCTCCTCTTCTTCTTCTTTCCATTTTCTCTTCAATATCTTCTACCTTTTAATTACATTAAGTGCACCTTTGTTTCAGCGCACAGCCCGCGTTAACTTTAATTACACAATCTCAGCCGTGTCTCTTTTTACCCCCTATTTCTCTGTTTTCCTTTTACTCTCTATATTATCTGTTTCTCCCTGCTTATTTCTCTGTTTTCCTTTTATATAGATGTAGATCTGTCCTAGGACAGGTTTCAACACGACGTTCTCCACTTTTCTCGATCTTGGGCGTCCTCCTTCATTTGTTCAAACATTCTTCCATTCAGCACATCTCTCAGCATTCCAAACCTCTTTCTTCCTATTGATCTCTTTCCTCTCAGGTTTTCCTTTTAGGTACTCTTTTCTCTAACTCTCCCTACTTCTGTTTTCAATTTATATAGGTACGTACTATATTTTCACTCTCTCCTATTTCTGTTTTCCTACACTCTCTTTCTCTCTCTCTCTCTTCCGCCCTCCCTATTTCTCGGCTTTCCTTTTACGTTCTTACTCTCTCTCCCTATGTCTCTGTTTTTTCTCTCTCTATCTCTCTCTCCTATTACTTTTCTATTAAGCTTCTCCCCATCTGTGGCACAAGCTCCGGCTTTTACGGATGGGTATACCATTTGTTAACAATTTATTTTGATGAGAGAATTGTTCTGAAAAACCAATAAATGGAAACTTATAAAATAAAAAAAAAATACCTTCCTTTCCCACAAACTACGTCAAACATTCAGCCATTCACTCTCGCTTCTTTTATCTCCTTCTTCTTTTCTTTTTAGCTTTCGTGCGAATGTCAAAAGGAAGTGATGCACATAAAGTACATAAACTCAAACAATACCAACTCGAAGACGAGATGTGGGCAATAGAAAGACAGGTAAATACACAGAGAGGAAAGGAAAGGATTCGACAGATGTGGACAAGAGAACTCTTTGTTCATAAAGAAAAGAAAAGAGAGGATATAAAAAATAGACAAACGAAGAAAAAAGGGGGGAAAGAATGTGTAAAAACAAAGTGATAGTTGTAAAAATTAAAAGTCGAACGTTTCTCCAGATGGCAGTTAACAGGATGGCGTGTTACAAACGCTTTATAATAAACAAGGGCATAAACATTTTAGACAAAGTCACTTGGTAAATGTTACCAGGGAAAGGCAGTTTTGTAAACTTTCTTAGACTTACCAACATTGGATCTAACGCCCACTTTAGGGTGGTAAACTTATGAAGGAACATTTTTGACATACCTGCAACAAAAAACATAAAATACCTAAGTACATGAGTTTTTCCAATCCAATGTTTTTCTAAGGCTCTTCCTGTATTTTGTACATTTTAATTGATCTGTAAGTTCTGTTTTAGATTCGACTACTTCGACAATAGCATCGAATTGATCGACAAAACAACAAATTAATACAGAACGTTCCGGAGACAAATGTCTGAAAATTCAACAGAAACACATGTGCGCTCCAGAAAATATGTTCTAAAATAAATTATAAACATGATTTTCGAACAAGAAAACATGTTTTTCAAAGACGAAAACATGTTTTTCGGATGATTTTTTTCGCGGATTTCGCGATTATGTTCGCGGATTTGGTGATTTTGTTCGCGGATTTCGCGCTTATGTTCGCGGATTTGGCGATTTTGTTCGCGGATTTGGCGATTATGTTCGCGGGTTTCGCGGTTATGTTCGCGGATTTCGCGATTATGTTCGCGGATTTGGTGATTATGTTCGCGGATTTCGCGATTATGTTCGCGGATTTGGCGATTTTGTTCGCGGATTTTGCGATTATGTTCGCGGATTTGGCAATTATGTTCGCGGATTCGCGTCCCGAATCGACATTTTGGATATTTGGCAAGCCTATTCTGAAATCCAATTTTATCTAGTGTGAGAGGCCCTGATAACAGTGATAACTTTGGGGGGGCTCAAGCCCCCCAAGCCCCCCCCTATCGCCGCCTATGGGCACCCGAAAACATGCTTCTTGTATCAAACCTGATGAGATTTCAAAGTAATAATTGATTCATCTGAGCTTTAATGCCTGGGAGAACACCCTGTAGCCTGTAGTGGAGGTAACAAATGACTCTTCCTAGTCTTCCTTTAACTTAAACTCTTCAAACACAAACGGGAAAAAGTGAAGAAGAAGAAGAAGAAGAAGAAGAAGAAAAACACACCCTGTATAAAAATATGAGTCACTTTTGCATACATGTACCTATGTACATTTTTTTCGCCATTTCCATGTAAGTTTGTCAGGTACACGATTTTACTCTCGAATTGTGTACCTCACCAGACCTCACCTACATACTATGTACATATTTTACTTGCTTGTACTGTAGGGGAATGGGCAGGCAAAAAAAAATCTTCATAATTTATAATAACTCGGTACAAAATTGAGGCGGTTCATTTGTCACAAAAAACTGTAACTGGATGACTAAACTGAATTTCTCAACATTCTAACTCTCATGCAACAACATCCAAAACTATGTGGTGTAACTTGGGTACTCTTTGTGGTGCCAAGAAAGATGAAAATGATAAGGTAAAGCCGGTGTTGACAGGCAATGAGGTGCGATAAATACGGTGCGGGGAGCATGAGAGGTGCGATAAATACGGTGCAGGGGGCATGAGAGGTGCGATATTACCGTGTCAAGGTGTTGAGAGGCATCGCTAACACCTCAGCTAATATCAGAGAGAAGACGGAGATCACGGATATCATACGTACGAACTCTAAATACTCCCGATGTTGAAATGCAGTAAAGATGCAACAGACACACTGATGTAGTGAATCAGAGAGAAGACGGAGATCACGGATATCATACGTACGAACTCTAAATACTCCCGATGTTGAAATGCAGTAAAGATGCAACAGACACTCTGATGCACACTGCACAGCAAAAGACGGTAACACTTCACTGGGAAAAATCCGCCTTAAATGCAATTCAAAGAGCCTTGTTTACAAATTATCCAGAATTCCTTGGTAAATATTCAACGGGTGTGCTCAGAAAGAAAAGCATTGCATTCAAAATTTCAGATAGAAATCTGGAAGTAGCTCTGAAGTAATCCGCAAAATCTTCTAAATATGGTCCTTGAAAACAAGTCGATGCTTTAGAATGCAAGAAATTTTCCTTGAATTATGAGGCGATTCAGTGGATTTTCCAGTGTTGAACGTTGAATGAAATGAATCGGTAGATCAGTAGTAAGTCCCATATTGATTTAATCAGGTCGTATGATTGCAAGGCTGTTGTTGGCATTACAAGACCGGTAAGGCAAATAACAAACCTGAAAGTACCAGAGTAACTGCCGTGTAAACGCAGCCGAAAACAAAAAGGTCATTGCCGTTAGGAGAAACCAGGTCGTATGATTGCAAGGCTGTTGTTGGCATTACAAGACCGGTAAGGCAAATAACAAACCTGAAAGTACCAGAGTAACTGCCGTGTAACCAGACGAAAACAAAAAGGTCGTTGCCGTTAGGAGAAACCATTTTTTTACTAGGTCAAAAATTACACGCACACTACTTGATAGGTGCCAATTAATAATTTGGGCTCCTGCTCACTCAATTTCCAAGAGAGAAGGGAAGTGCTGTGATGGAATTTTCTAGGGTCACTGTCGTCACTGATGATGGAATAAGACGAAACACAAAACTATTAAAATTCAGTCTAACGGAGTTAACATAAAATTTCCAAAAATCTTGCTATGGACTCACGAAATTTTAGTTTTTTGGAAATTAAATTCAATGGCCGCGATTATTTTCGCGAAAGCTGGTTTAATTCCCCGGTTCTTTCGACGTAGGGCTGAAAATTGGCTATCACCCCTTTCATTTGTACTTACGAGTACCCACATCAAATCTCTCTACAGAATTTGTCACAAATTTTATCCGCGAGAGTCTTACAACCTCAAGTATTATAGACAATACCTCTATAGACAACAGAAAATTTTATATGTAGGTATACGATACTACGATACATCACCACTTTTATAGCGGTTTTATTATCTCATTTCCCTTCAAACAAATTAAAAATAATCTTTCTTCTTCTACTTTTCCACATTCTGAAAACTTGCACTGTTCGTTTGAAGTCTTTTCTCTTTTCTTATTTTAATTTACCAACAAATTATAATATCGTCGGACTGGAAACAAAAGCTTTGGGTAAGTAGGTATTGTAGTTTGTACAATTATTTTAGGAGCCCCGAAAATGGTTCTAGCAAATACCACATTCAAAATCTCGCAAAAATTGGACTTAGCATTCATAAAAGGAATCGTTTTTGACAGCCTAGTTAGCTTGGCTTTGTCCGGAGGAAGATGGTAAACAGTAGGGTTGAAATCAAGATAATTAATAGCCAGCCTAGTCAGCTTAGTTGGTACAATTTTGTTAGAGCTCATTTTGAGGGAGATTTCTTCAGTGGGAGATTTTGTAATCGCGCCAGCCTAGTTAGCTTGGTTGGTGGCGCGCCTGCCTTGTAAGCGCTAGGCCGCGGGTTCGATTCCTGCCCGGGGCGGATTTTATCCTGACGGGATGATGTTCGTTCTCGGAACGGCTGGCTTCCTTGTAAGCGCTAGGCCGCGGGTTCGATTCCCGCCCGGGGCGGATTTTATCCTGATGGGATAATGTTCGTTCTCGATGGAAGCGCTAGGCCGCGGGTTCGATTCCCGCCCGGGGCGGATTTTATCCTGATGGGATAATGTTCGTTCTCGGAACACCTAGGCCGCGGGTTCGATTCCCGCCCGGGGCGGATTTTATCCTGATGGGATAATGTTCGTTCTCGGAACGGGTTATAAGCGCTAGGCCGCGGGTTCGATTCCCGCCCGGGGCGGATTTTATCCTGTAAGCGCTAGGCCGCGAGTTCGATTCCCGCCCGGGGCGGATTTTATCCTCATGGGATAATGTTCGTTCTCGGAACGGCTCGCGCTAGACCCGGGTTCGATTCCCGCCCGGGGCGGATTTTATCCTGATGGGATAATGTTCGTTCTCGGAACGGCTGGCTTTCGTCCCGGGTTCGATTCCCGCCCGGGGCGGATTTTATCCTGATGGGATAATGTTCGTTCTCGGAACGGCTGGCTTTCGTCCTACGGCATAAATTAAGTTAAGGTTCAGCCAGCCTAGCTAGCTTAGTTGGTAGTGCGTCTGCCTTGTAAGCGCTAGGCCACTGGGCTCGATTCCCGCCCGAGGCGGATTTTATCCTGATGGGATAATGTTCGTTCTCGGAACGGCTGGCTTTCTCCTATCCTCGATTCCCGCCCGGGCGGATTTATCCTGATGGGATAATGTTCGTTCTCGGAACGGCTGGCTTTCCTCCTATCCTGTCTTCCTTCTTTCTTCGATTTCGGGACGATAAGACCCTAGCAGTTACAGCTCCCTCTGTCAAACCTCTTTTTTTTTAAAAAAAAGGAACTGCACATTATTGCAAGAGAATAATTTTCAAAATCACATTTTATGGACAATTTACCAAATTTCATCTAGTAAGCAAAGAGAAATGTCCGAACCCCGCGCGAGGGCGTCGCAGCGGAACAACCATATGCCCAATTTCATATACATATGCCCAATTTCATATACATATGCCCAATATCATGTTTAACGGGACAGCCAAGCCTAGGGCGCACAGGTATCCAATTTGAAATGGCGCCATTTTTCAAATTACTCGAAGAAAAGAAGAAGAATAAGAACAAACAAAACACAAAAACAAAACCCCCCCCCCCCCCCCCGACGGTGCCAATATGACACCCAATAACAGGGCACCCGAAAACATGCTTCTGGTATCAAACCTGATGATTTCAAAGTAATAATCGATTTATCTGAGCTTTAATGCCTGGGAGAACACCCTGTAGCCTGTAGTAACTCAAACTCTTCAAACACAAACGGGAAAAGGTGAAGAAGAAGAAGACGACGACGAAAAAAACACACCCTGTATAAAAATATGAGTCACTTTTGCATACATGTACCTATGTACATTTTTTTCGCCCTTTCCATGTAGATAAGTTTGTCAGGTACACGATTTTACTCTCGAATTGTGTACCTCACCAGACCTCACCTACATACTATGTACATATTTTACTTGCTTGTACTGTAGGGGAATGGGCAGGCAAAAAAAATCTTCATAATATGTATATAATAACTCGGTACAAAATTGAGGCGGTTCATTTGTCACAAAAAAACTGTAACTGGATGACTAAACTGAATTTCTCAACATTCTAACTCTCATGCAACATCATCCAAAACTATGTGGTGTAACTTGGGTACTCTTTGTGGTGCCAAGAAAGATGAAAATGATAAGGTGAAGCCGGTGTTGACAGGCAATGAGGTGCGATAAATACGGTGCGTCTTCTTACTCCTCTCCTCCTCCTCCTTCTTCTTCTCCTTTTTCGTTTTCTTCTTCTTCCTATTCGTTATCTATTCCTCTTTCTTCTTCTCCTCCTCCCTCTTCTTCTCCCTCTTCTTCTTCTTCCTCTTCGTCTTCTCTTCCTCTTTCTTCTTCTTACTCCTCTCCTCCTCCTCCTTCTTCTTCTCCTTTTTCGTTTTCTTCTTCTTCCTATTCGTTATCTATTCCTCTTTCTTCTTCTCCTCCTCCCTCTTCTTCTCCCTCTTCTTCTTCTTCCTCTTCGTCTTCTCTTCCTCTTTCTTCTTCTTACTCCTCTCCTCCTCCTCCTTCTTCTTCTCCTTTTTCGTTTTCTTCTTCTTCCTATTCGTTATCTATTCCTCTTTCTTCTTCTCCTCCTCCCTCTTCTTCTCCCTCTTCTTCTTCTTCCTCTTCGTCTTCTCTTCCTCTTTCTTCTTCTTACTCCTCTCCTCCTCCTCCTTCTTCTTCTCCTTTTTCGTTTTCTTCTTCTTCCTCTTCGTTATCTCTTCCTCTTTCTTCTTCTTCATCCTCTCCTTCTCCTTCCTCCTCCTCCTCCTTCGTCTTCTTCTTCTTTTTCCGATGCCGAACGTCTGTCAAAGAATTCCACGGGCACATAAATTATGCTGTAATAACTCCGACTAATGGAGATCTGGCCCGGAGCCAATACCTGGTCCCGAGTTTTCACTTTGATATGTGGAGTTTGTTTTATTGTTTCGGCGGGCCCACCTGAACGGGGGGGGGGGGGCGAAATTGTTTACGCTATTCAGCGCAGTTTAATTGACGAAAGGTGAAAGGTATTTCCGCGCGCGTGACGTGAGGTGTTCCAGTCTTTGCTGCGCACTGCGTAGCATATGTTGCGATGTGAAATAATGCAAATAATCATACTAAATGCCAAACACAGAGGGGAGAGCAAGGCGCATCGAGCAGGTAGAGGAAAGCAACGATAGGGGGAAGCGACGAGTTCAAACCGCATAGAACTGAGAGCAAAAAGCTCTTTGCTCTTTATTCTCCGCTACACTCTGTTTCTAGTCTAAAACTGTGTCCACACATAGTCGGCGGCCGTCGATGGACGATCATCGGTCGACTATATCTGAACTTAACTTAAGGTAAGTGAGGTTCGAATACCAACAGCGCCATAAAATTATTGACTCAAAGGAAGGCCATTTGTAATTTAAGATTAAGTTTACACTAAGGCCTTTTGAAGCATCAAGTACTTAGGTACGTCATAGTTTTCAAGTTCGAACTTCAGATGGATGATGTGTTTAACAATTTTTTTCAATAAAAATTATAGTGATACACACCTGGTGGTGTAGTGGTCAAGGCGCTCGCCTGGTAAACAGGAGGGCGTGGGTTCAATCCCAGCCGAGGTATGGAATTTTAGTAGTGGTCAAGGCGCTCGCCTGGTAAACAGGAGGGCGTGGGTTCAATCCCAGCCAAGGTATGGAATTTTATCCTCAAAATAATTTGAGAATTTGACACAATAATAGTAGTAGCCTACTGCTAGAGTAAAGGGACTTTTCAGTCCTATGCGAGCAGTATAAATAAGCACATTTGAAATGGCGCCATTTTTCAAATTACCCGAAGAAAAGAAAAAGAATAAGAACAAACAAAAACAAAAGCAATGTGTGTTGCTGCTTCTTCGTCTTGTTCTTCAGCATCATCTCCTCCTTCTTCTTCTTCTTCTTCTTCTTCTTCTTCTTCTTCTTCTTCCTCTTCGTCTTCTTTCTCTTTCTCTTCTCCTTTTTCTTTTTCTGCTTACTCCTCTTCGTTATCTCTTCCTCTTTCTTCTTCATCCTCTCCTTCTCATCCTTTTTATCTACCCTTTTTTTGTATGTCACATAAAATGTACCTTCTACCTCCGTAAAAGTGATGAAAAATTCTCTAGACAAACACTTATCGAAGCTAGCGGCGCATGGAGAGAGAGAGAGAGAGAGAGAGAGAGAAAGAGAGGAAGAGGAAGAGAAAGAGAGGAAGAGGAAGAGAAAGAGAGAGAGAGATAAAGAAAGAGAGAGAGAACAAAGCAGAACTGTCAGAAATAAGTAGAATTTCCGAACAGTAGTTAGAACAGAAGTTAAGCAACGTTCCGCCTGGTTGGAATCCGGATGGACGACCATCCGCCATCCGGGCAGTCGCGTCCTGCTGGCTTCCCTGACAAAACAACATGGATGCAAAAATTTAGATACCCTGACTGTAATAAAGCTAACAGTTTAGGTAGTAATAGTTACATAAAAGAAGAGGAAAACAAAAGAATAAGTAAAGAAAAGGTAAAAGTGAGGAGTTAGCATTGTTGAGTAATCAACTGCATACAATACGGAGTGTATCTGAAGCAAGAATGACAGTCCCTATCCTGTCTTCCTTCTTTCTTCGATTTCGGGACGATAAGACCCTAGCAGTTACAGTTCCCTCTGTCAAACCTCTTAAAAAAAAAGAGTTTCGAAACAAGGTCTTACATAATAATTATGTATGTATAACTGTACATAATTGCAAGAGAATAATTTTCAAAATCACATTTTATGGACAATTTACCAAATTTCGTCAAGTAAGCAAAGAGAAATGTCCGAACCCCGCGTGAGGGCGTCGCAGCGGAACAACCATATGCCCAATATCATATACATATGCCCAATTTCATATACATATGCCCAATATCATGTTTAACGGGACAGCCAAGCCTAGGGCGCACACGCACAGGTATCCAATTTGAAATGGCGCCATTTTTCAAATTACCCGAAGAAAAGAAGAAGAATAAGAAAGAATCGCGACTCTTCAAAGAATCGCGATTCTTTGAATTTAAGAATCGCGATTCACGATTCTTTTGGAATATTCGACTCTTTGAATCGACTCAGAGAATATTTACCCATCCCTACATAGCCGGCGATCATAATCCCTTTAAGAAAACAAATTTTGAGCCTAACGGAATTAAATAGGTCGGCGAACATTTTGAATTAAGGTAGCCGTTTATGATGAGTTTTATGTATGTAATTATTGTTGACTTTGTGTTGGCCTCTAATTTGTCCGTTTTTCAACAACTCAAATTAAAAACTGGGGCTGAAAATATCCGGATAGTCCGCATATACATTTTATATTACAGAATTATCCAGACCTTGAGTCCGAATATCCGTGGACTTCCGAGACCATGAGATGGGCAATTGAACAAGCCAACTATTTCCCGGCGTTGGGAGAATTGGGATTCAAAACCTCTTGGACGTTCAGAACCATTATCTGGACTTTTTACAAGTTTCTTGAAGAATCTAAACTTCCTGAAGGCTATCCGAGAGAAAAATCTCTGCTCCAAGTATCCAACCCACACAAACCCATAGGTAAGTTGGGTGCAAAATAATAAACAAACAAATAAAACGAAATTATCAAGTTTTTTTCTTCTCGAAAAGAACATGGAGATGGAGGTAAAAGTTTTCATTTTAGGGTAAAAAAAAAACTTCTGGTTCGTTTTAAATCAATTAAAATCTTGATGTTATAACATACCTAATCAATTAAGAATGTTATCATACCTGAGACGTAAATAATTAATTAACTGCTGATATATCAAGGTATTCTCAGATGGATGGACACCAGGGCCGTATATAGGGGAACGAAGGGGTCCGGGCCTCGCCCTGGGGCTTCATTTTTGCTATTTTACTATGGGGTGGTGCCCACAAATGTAGACATCACAAACATCACTGTTTGGACTCTTTGGGCTCCTCAATGAAATCCTGGATACGGCCCTGATATGAAGGTATTCTCAGTATCGATGGATTGGATGTATTGATGGATTGACACTTATCAACTCTCAACTCCATTACTAGCGTGAATAATAAATTGATTTGTTGCTGTATGACCTAGGGACTCCACTATTTTCACTAGAAAAGAAAAAGCAATTCAATAAAAGAAGCGTTTCCTATTTCTAAATTCCATAAAATGCCTTGGACTTCAAGAAGTGTTCTTTGCAAAGAAAGATTTTGTAATGAAATATTAAAGCGGCAAACAAAAATCGTGCCTTGGATCAGAATGTATGGAGGATTATCTCAGAAGTTTCAGAATAGAAAACAAATTGTCGGCAGACGGATTTTTCGGTCTTTGCTTTCTTTGAAATTCCATTCCTTCTGGAGAAGCAATTTTGTGGTATAAACAAGGGCATAAACATTTTAGACAAAGTCACTTGGTAAATGTTACCAGGGAAAGGCAGTTTTGTAAACTTTCTTAGACTTACCAGCATTGGGTCTAACGCCCACTTTAGGGTGGTAAACATTTTTGACATACCTGAAACAAAAAACATAAAATACCTAAGTACATGAGGTTTTCCAATCCAATGTTTTTCTTAGGCTCTTCCTGTATTTTGTACATTTTAATTGAGCTGTAAGTTCTGTTTTAGATTCGACTACTTCGACATAGCATCGATTTGATCGACAAAACAAGTAGATAGAAGAACAACAAATTAATAAAGAACGTTCCGGAGACAAATGTCTGAAAATTCAACAGAAACACATGTGCGCTCCAGAAAAAATGTTCTAAAATAAATTATAAACATGATTTTCGAACAAGAAAACATGCTTTTCGAAGACGAAAACATGCTTTTCGGAGTAGGTATGCGCCATACCTGAGATGTAACATACCTAATCAATTAAGAATGTTATCATACCTGAGACGTAAATAATTAATTAACTGCTGATGTATCAAGGTATTCTCAGATGGATGGACACCAGGGCCGTATATAGGGGGCCGAAGGGGTCCGGGCCTCGCCCTGGGGCTTCATTTTTGCTATTTTACTATGGGATGGTCCCCACAAATGTAGACATCACAAACATCACTGTTTGGACTCTTTGGGCTTCTCAATGAAATCCTGGATACGGCCCTGATATGAAGGTATTCTCAGTATCGATGGATTGGATGTATTGATGGATTGACACTTATCAACTCCATTGCTAGCATGAATAATAAATTGATTTGTTGCTGTATGACCTAGGGACTCCACTATTTTCACTAGAAAAGAAAAAGCAATTCAATAGAAGAAGCGTTTCCTATTTCTAAACCTACTTCATTACTTACTTTCTTTGACGTTTGAATTATGTACAATTATTGTATTTATGTTCAATAAAATTTGATTTGATTTGATTTGGCCTAAAGGGTCTCTTTACCCTAACAGTAGGCAACTCCTATTGAATTCTCAAAAAATATTTATAAATTTACACAGGACCTTACCTAGGATTTAAGCCATGCTCTCCTGACCATTACCTACCAAAGATCAGTTAATGAACTCCCCATCCGTGGCACAAGCTCCAGCTTTTACGGATGGGTATACCATTTGTTAACAATTTATTTTGATGAGAGAATTGTTCTGAAAAACCAATAAATGGAAACTTATAAAATAAAAAAAAAATACCTTCCTTTCCCACAAACTACGTCAAACATTCAGCCATTCACTCTCGCTTCTTTTATACTCTCTCTCCCTCCCTATGTCTATGTATTCTTCTCTTTATTCTCTCACTTTTTCTTTTTATTGCCTTGCTTTCCCACAAACTACGTTAAACATTCAGCCATTCACTCTCGCTTCTTCTATTTCTCTCCTTCTTCTTTTCTTTTTAGCTTTCGTGCGAATGTCAAAAGGAAGTGATGCACATAAAGTACATAAACTCAAACAATACCAACTCAAAGACGAGATGTGGGCAATAGAAAGACAGGTAAGTCTCCTTCTTCTTTTCTTTTTAGCTTTCGTGCGAATGTCAAAAGGAAGTGATGCACATAAAGTACATAAACTCAAACAATACCAACTCGAAGACGAGATGTGGGCAATAGAAAGACAGGTAAATACACAGAGAGGAAAGGAAAGGATTCGACAGATGTGGACAAGAGAACTCTTTGTTCATAAAGAAAAGAAAAGAGAGGATATAAAAAATAGACAAACGAAGAAAAAAGGGGGGAAAGAATGTGTAAAAACAAAGTGATAGTTGTAAAAATTAAAAGTCGAACGTTTCTCCAGATGGCAGTTAACAGGATGGCGTGTTACAAACGCTTTATAATAAACAAGGGCATAAACATTTTAGACAAAGTCACTTGGTAAATGTTACCAGGGAAAGGCAGTTTTGTAAACTTTCTTAGACTTACCAACATTGGATCTAACGCCCACTTTAGGGTGGTAAACTTATGAAGGAACATTTTTGACATACCTGCAACAAAAAACATAAAATACCTAAGTACATGAGTTTTTCCAATCCAATGTTTTTCTAAGGCTCTTCCTGTATTTTGTACATTTTAATTGATCTGTAAGTTCTGTTTTAGATTCGACTACTTCGACAATAGCATCGAATTGATCGACAAAACAACAAATTAATACAGAACGTTCCGGAGACAAATGTCTGAAAATTCAACAGAAACACATGTGCGCTCCAGAAAATATGTTCTAAAATAAATTATAAACATGATTTTCGAACAAGAAAACATGTTTTTCAAAGAACTGACTAAACGGTTAGAGATATTGTAAAAGTTACTATAGAACATAAAAATAAGCATCATTCAATAGGATAAGGAAAGTCGTGTGATGCTCACACCAGATTTTTCTTCTTACTCCTCTCCTCCTCCTTCTTCTTCTCCTTTTTCGTTTTCTTCTTCTTCCTATTCGTTATCTATTCCTCTTTCTTCTTCTCCTCCTCCCTCTTCTTCTCCCTCTTCTTCTTCTTCCTCTTCGTCTTCTCTTCCTCTTTCTTCTTCTTACTCCTCTCCTCCTCCTCCTTCTTCTTCTCCTTTTTCGTTTTCTTCTTCTTCCTCTTCGTTATCTCTTCCTCTTTCTTCTTCTTCATCCTCTCCTTCTCCTTCCAAAACAAAAGCAATGTGTGCTGCTGCTTCTTTGTCTTGTTCTTGAGCATCATCTCCTCCTTCGTCTTCTTCTCCGTCTTCTTCTTCTTTTTCTTTTTCTTCTTCTTCTTCTTCTTCTTCTTCTTCTTCTTCTTCTCCCTCTTCTTCTTCTCCTTCTTCTTCCTCTTCGTCTTCTTCCTCTTTCTCTTCTCCTTTTTCTTCTTACTCCTCTCCTCCTCCTCCTCCTTCTTCTTCTCCTTTTTCGTTTTCTTCTTCTTCCTATTCATTATCTATTCCTCTTTCTTCTTCTTCTTCTTCTTCCTCTTCGTCTTCTCTTCCTCTTTCTTCTCCTTCCTCCTCCTCCTTCGTCTTCTTCTTCTTCTTCCGATGCCGGATAAGGAAAGTAAAAAATCTGGTGTGAACATCACACGACTTTCTATTACATTTGCGGAATACGTATTTGAAAAAAATAATAATAATAATAAAACTTCTTCTTTTTCCGATGCCGAACGTCTGTCAAAGAATTCCACGGGCACATAAATTATGCTGTAATAACTCCGACTAATGGAGATCTGGCCCGGAGCCAATACCTGGTCCCGAGTTTTCACTTTGATATGTGGAGTTTGTTTTATTGTTTCGGCGGGCCCACCTGAACGAGGCCAGAGGGGGAGAATTGTTTACGCTATTCAGCGCAGTTTAATTGACGAAAGGTGAAAGGTATTTCCGCGCGCGTGATGTGAGGTGTTCCAGTCTTTGCTGCGCACTGCGTAGCATATGTTGCCATGTGAAATAATGCAAATAATCATACTAAATGCCAAACACAGAGCGGAGAGCATGGCGCATCGAGCAGGTAGAGGAAAGCAACGGGTAGGGGGAGGCGACGAGTTCAAACCGCATAGAACTGAGAGCAAAAAGCTCTTTGCTCTTTAATCTCCGCTACCCTCTGTTTCTAGTCTAAAACTGTGTCCACACATAGTGGACGGCCGTCGATGGACGATGGATCATCGGTCGACTATATCTGAACTTAACTTAAGGTAAGTGAGGTTCGAATACCAACAGCGCCGTAAAATGATTGACTCAGAGGAAGACCATTAGTAAGATTAAGTTCACACTAATTCCTTTGGTCTAAAACTGTGTCCACACATAGTGGACGGCCGTCGATGGACGATGGATCATCGGTCGACTATATCTGAACTTAACTTAAGGTAAGTAAGGTTCGAATACCAACAGCGTCATAAAATAATTGCCTCAGAGGAAGACCATTAGTAAGATTAAGTTCACACTAATTCCTTTTGAAGTAAGAACTTAGGTACGTCACGTCATAGTTTTCAAGTTCGAACTTCAGAGGGATGATTTGTTTAGTAAGTAGGTATTATTTACTTTCTTTTTCAATGAAAATAGTATCTACACACACCTAAATTATGTTTGTGTACTCAAACTGCATCTCACTTGCTTATATCCACCCACATTAGCAAGAACATTATGCACTATAACTGTACCGTCTAGTATCTACCTATAGCATCATTTTTATTGAGCTAGTTTATACGATGAGAGGAATTAAGTAGATAGAAATTTTACGACTCTTTATATCCGCAATGAAGCAAAACATGGAGGTATCTACCTTGGACACTCTGACTCCAAGCGGCACACCAAATGAATGGGAAAAACGGAAAGAGCAAAAGATCTTTCCTCTGAGGGAAATCACACCACTTTAGTTAGTATAGTCCAAATAGTCCGAATCATTATAAATTATTGGTTTCGAGAACGCTAACCCGCTCATGAAAAGGGCCCGTAGCACGGTGGGCTTTGAATCTGGAGGTTGGTGGTTGAGTCCCAGTCAAGTCATGAAATTTAGTGTAGTGTATTATGCGATTCATGCGAGGAACGACGTTTGTACACAGGCGGTTGTGTTTAACACAGTGAAAATTCCTTATTGTCCTAAAAAGGGCCCGTACGGAGCCCTCAGAGGGCCGATTGAGGCCAAAATCTAATGGGCGAATGCCCTTTCTGTGTTCAATGTGTTTGCCAAATTTCATCAGAATTGGACATTCAAAAGTTGTCGTGGAATGACACCTTTTGAATCTTTTGTGGAGTACGAATGAGGTTGGATCCGGCGAGTTTTAATAGCAAACTTGCCAAATCCAACCTTATTCATACTCCACAAAAGATTCAAAAGGTGTCACGACGTTTTTAGAGAGCGAGTCAAAGGGCCTCGCGTAACGTACCTACATTAGCCTAGGTAGGTAGGTAGGTATAGGTAGAACTTTGTTTTGTCCTACATAAACACACTAAACTATCACAAATCCCGTCGTTTTGCCGTGTACAGGATTCAGCTTGTTCCCGTCCAACAGCCCATGGGGATCAACAGTTTAAAATGGTCTGGACTTCTGGACCCAGGTTTATCCTGTAAATTGAACAGTCTAATCATCTAATCCAGAGCTTCTCAAACTGTGTGCCGCGACACTCTAGTGTGCAGCGAGGTCGCCCTAGGTGTGCCGCGGAAAGATAAGACTCTTGAAAAGTGTGCCGCGGTGGCAACAACTTTGAGAAGCACTGATCTAATCCTAGGGATAAAAGAACACCTATATTACCTACCTGACCGCCTTGATAGCATGTTACACATACCTATGAGATGTAAATACGAAACGGTTTTACGCTTATTTAGGATCGAAAAAATGCACCTCCATATCTCTCTACTTTCCCTTTCTCAAGATGCTTCCGTCACATTCCCTGTCAACATGTAAAGTGTCTTCCCTTTGGTTAATTTTATTGTTGTCATAAAAAAATGAAACGGTTCAAGTCAAGCGCATCATAATAATAATAATAATAATACACATAATAATATCTAAATGATGATGATAATAATGAGTAGCGATTTAATTCCTTGGCAGTAGGTACAGCTCTCGGCGATTCATGTCAAAAGTAGGTAACTTCGCGAAATATGAATGTTATTCTCACTTTGTGGACATTTTACATCATGGGTCGTATTTTACTTCGACATAATAAGTGCATTTTTCATAGCCGGCGTACAAAAAAGCAATGATCAAGTTTTGGGATCGGTTCAAATCTTCAAAATCGGAAAATTAGGAGAGCATAGCCGTTTTAGGGTCCCATCAAATTTTCACGATACCTATAGTCATGGAGAAAAATGAGAAAAGAACAACTATGCATCTGAACATTCCGAACACAGAATGTGCTTATTCCTCACACCGATACAGCAAGATAGGATATAGCCGGCGATCATAATCCCTTTAAGAAAACAAATTTTGAGCCTAACGGAATTAAATAGGTCGGCGAACATTTTGAATTAAGGTAGGCGTTTTTGATGAGTTTTATGTATGTAATTGTTGACTTTGTGTTGGCCTCTAATTTGTCCGTTTTTCAACAACTCAAATTAAAAACTGGGGCTGAAAATATCCGGATAGTCCGCATACATTTTATATTACAGAATTATCCAGACCTTGAGTCCGAATATCCGTGGACTTCCGAGACCATGAGATGGGCAGTTGAACAAGCCAACTATTTCACGGTGTTGGGAAAATTGGGATTCAAAACCTCTTGGACGTTCAGAACCATTATCTGGACTTCTTACAAGGTTCTTGTAGAATCTAAACTTCCTGAAGGCTATCCGAGAGAAAAATCTCTGCTCCAACTCACACAAACCCATAGGTAAGTTGGGTGCAAAATAATAAACAAACAAATAAAACAAAATTATCAAGTTTTTTTCTTCTCGAAAAGAACATGGAGATGGAGGTAAAAGTTTTCATTTTAGGGTAAAAAAAAAACTTCTGGTTCGTTTTAAATCAATTAAAATCTTGATGTTAGTGATGGAGGCTCGTGTATTGGGAGTGTCAAGAGATGTGTTGACGGTTAACGCCATCCTGTCCACAAACAGGCTTAACAGGCTGCTCCGAGGACAAACGGTAGAGTTTGACTATCCGGAAACAATGGAGTTGATGAAGCAGCTAATGACATTTTCAACTGATTTGGTCTTATGGTGGAGCAGTCCCTCTATTACTGGCGAAGCTCCACTTCAGGAATGAAGTATGTGAGAAGTCGAAAGACATTTCCTGTTACAAGCCATCACTACGAGTATAATGGACATAAAGGTCCTACAATTACAAGTCCTTATAAGTAGTTCATGGATAAATAATCCCACAAGTTACATTTCAAAGTAACCCTCAGCCGCCCAAACGCCCAAAAAACGAGGGAAAAAAGTAAGAGTTAAAGTTTACTTTCTACTAAACATCAGAGAACACATTTCCACCTTTTTTTCCTTCTTCCAAGTTTATCAAAATAAGTAAAGGTAAACTCCAGGGCGGCCTTTTCTCATTCACTAGAAGGAAGAGAAGAAGAAGGAGAAGAAGAAGGAAGAGGAAAAGAAGGAGAGAGAAATCTGAAAAGAACTTTTCCTGAACAAACCACTGATTGAAATGAAGCAAAGCTCACATTGATTGTAATTGTACATTGTGGAAAATGTTTACGTACCAGATGAAATAGTAACTTTCCATTTCTTCTTGTTAATGATGAGCTCCGTGATAAGTTGCTCAAATGAAAGTACAACTTCAAATCTCTGAAACTCTGAAGAACGACATGAACATTCCTCCCAGATATCGATCTTGGAGGAACGGTCCGGTAAAATAAATAGAAAGAGTAGATGGGATATCTAGGAAGAAAGACGAATGAATAAGTATTTAAAAGAGTCAAAAACATCCGAAAAAGACCCACAAGAGGTGACAAGATCGAAATGCTAAGGATTGTGTAGTTGGTAATTGGAAGCTTGGGATGGAAACTCCCAAGGAAAGACGGCCGTGTAAGAAATTTCGATACATCTGAAAAGAACCAAGGTCATCAAAAGTGCCAAGACAGAGTTTAAGATGGAAATTCCCAGGTGTTCAGTACTGAACGCCACATAAATCGCCGCACACAATGTAGCGGATTACTCCTCACCCGTACTCCCGCAAAAACACTTCATATGAAATGAAATTAACCTGGGCACAAAATGACACAGAATCTATGAAAATTAAAGCAAACAAAACGGACGATAAATCATAAAATTTCAACTTCACAAAAGCAAAAAACAAAAGCAATGTGTGCTGCTGCTTCTTTGTCTTGTTCTTGAGCATCATCTCCTCCTTCGTCTTCTTCTCCGTCTTCTTCTTCTTCTCCCTCTTCGTCTTCTTCCTCTTTACAAAAGCAACATGAACGAAACATTAGCGACCAGGTTTAGTGTAATGTGGGGCCCAATTAAAATTTATATTATTTTCTGACAAGCGGACGCCGGACGGCGGGAAAATGAAAAACAGAAATTTTCCCCCCAACGAGATGTTAAAATACCTGTGACTTCTCGCCCCGACATGTAGGCTATTACCGTTGTGCTGCTTTACAACCGTGTCTGGGTCATTTGCAAGGTTTGTTCAGTTCTCTGGAAATGTTAGTCTGTTTAATGTTATACTGAGCCTTTGGAGAAACGGCATGTGTATGAGAACAGCAAGGGGGTTACTACTAGAACTAGAGCAACCGTTTTTGCTGACATGAGATGCAACCAAAGGCGCATGGGTTCCTAAGAGAAAAAATCTTGTGATCGGCTCCGAGGGCCTCTTGAAAGCCTAAATCTTAATAAATCTTCTCACGGACAACCAGTTTTCAGTGAACAACCTGTTGAGAACACATGACCATAGGGTGACTGCAGACTTTTTATCATGCATGAGATGCAACCCAAGGCGCATGGGTTCCTAAGAGAAAAGATCTTGTGATCGGCTCCGAGGGCCACTTGAAAGCTTAAATCTTAATAAATCTTCTCACGGACCACCAGTTTTCAGTGAACAACCTGTTGAGAACACATGACCATAGGGTGACTGCAGACTTTTTATCATTCTCGTTAAGAGGAGACCAAGGTACCTTTCGAAGACCAATGGGTGCCTATTTCTCCTCTTCACTAGACGCCCACAGGTATCATGAGATGCAACCCAAGGCGCATGGGTTCCTAAGAGAAAAGATCTTGTGATCGGCTCCGAGGGCCACTTGAAAGCTTAAATCTTAATGAATCTTCTCACGGACCACCAGTTTTCAGTGAACAACCTGTTGGGAACACTTTTTATGATGCTCGTTAAGAGGAGACCAAGGTACCTTTCGAAGACCAATGGGTGCCTATTTCTCCCCTTCACTAGACGCCCACAGGTATTAATAGTAATAGGTAAGTATTTACACTCTTTACCTTTAACTCCACTGAAGGCGACGCAAGGCCCGCCCGTCTGCCGGAAGCAAAGTGTAATCCCACCTAAGGCGAAATGAGAAAGAAATTACCCACCTAAGGTGAAATTCTTAATAACCTACCTACAGTTTAGCAGCAACCTCGCGGGGAAATTTCTTTTTAACGATTTCTGTTTGAAGAAATTGCACGTGAACCTCTTCCATCTCATGACAGATTTTATGCGAGGAAAAATAAATACATAAATAAAATTTAAGCAAAGTGATGATGTGAAATTTGCTACAATGTTAAAGTTTCTTCAATCTTCAAAAATGAATGGAAATCCTGGGATGCTACCTACAGTTTAGCAGCAACCTCGCGGGGAAATTTCTTTTTAACGATTTCTGTTTGAAGAAATTGCACGTGAACCTCTTCCATCTCAATGACAGATTTTATGCGAGGAAAAATACGTAAATACATAAATAAAATTTAAGCAAAGTGATGATGTGAAATTTGCTACAATGTGAAAGTTTCTTCAACCTTCAACACTGTAAAAAAATGAATGGAAATCCTGGGATGTGAACCAAAAGAAACCTGTACAAAAAAGCAATGATCAAGTTTTGGGATCGGTTCAAATCTTCAAAATCGGAAAATTAGGAGAGCATAGCCGTTTTAGGGTCCCATAAATTTCTCACGATGCCTATAGTCATGGAGAAAAATGAGAAAAGAACAACTATGCATCTGAACATTCCGAACACAGAATGTGCTTATTCCTCACACCGATAGACTCGATAGAGCAAGATAGGAGATACATAGCGTGGCAAGATACAGAGGGAGAACATCACCTAATGGTATTTGGTGGTCGGGTCACCGAAAGCACGTAACTACGAAGACTGGAGATTCGTAGAAGCTTAACCCATCCTTCAGGGGTGTTTGCCCCTACACCTAAACCTCGGAATTGGCTTTTTGTGTATGGAGTTAAGTTAAATAGAAAACTAGAGGTGTAGGTCGACTTTAGTCAGATGAAATGGTGGTGTAGGCAGAATGGGGAGCACAAAAGCAACATGAACGAAACATTAGCGACCAGGTTTAGTGTAATGTGGGGCCCAATTAAAATTTATATTATTTTCTGACAAGCGGAGGCCGGACGGCGGGAAAATGAAAAACAAATTTTCCCCCGACGAGATGTTAAAATACCTGTGACTTCTCGTCCCGACATCATGTAGGCTATTACCGTTGTATTGCTTTACAACCGTGTCTGGGTCATTTGCAAGGTTTGTTCAGTTCTCTGGAAATGTTAGTCTGTTTAATGTTATACTGAGCCTTTGGAGAAACGGCATGTGTATGAGAACAGCAAGCAGCAAGGGGGTTACTACTAGAACTAGAGCAACCGTTTTTGCTGACATGAGATGCAACCCAAGGCGCATGGGTTCCTAAGAGAAAAGATCTTGTGATCGGCTCCGAGGGCCACTTGAAAGCTTAAATCTTAATGAATCTTCTCACGGACCACCAGTTTTCAGTGAACAACCTGTTGGGAACACTTTTTATGATGCTCGTTAAGAGGAGACCAAGGTACCTTTCGAAGACCAATGGGTGCCTATTTCTCCTCTTCACTAGACGCCCACAGGTATTAATAGGTAAGTATTTACACTCTTTACCTTTAACTCCACTGAAGGCGACGCAAGGCCCGCCCGTCTGCCGGAAGCAAAGTGTAATCCCACCTAAGGCGAAATGAGAAAGAAATTACCCACCTAAGGTGAAATTCTTAATAACCTACCTACAGTTTAGCAGCAACCTCGCGGGGAAATTTCTTTTTAACGATTTCTGTTTGAAGAAATTGCACGTGAACCTCTTCCATCTCATGACAGATTTTATGCGAGGAAAAATAAATACATAAATAAAATTTAAGCAAAGTGATGATGTGAAATTTGCTACAATGTTAAAGTTTCTTCAATCTTCAAAAATGAATGGAAATCCTGGGATGCGAACCAAAAGAAACCTGTACAAAAAAGCAATGATCAAGTTTTGGGATCGGTTCAAATCTTCAAAATCGGAAAATTAGGAGAGCATAGCCGTTTTAGGGTCCCATAAATTTCTCACGATGCCTATAGTCATGGAGAAAAATGAGAAAAGAACAACTATGCATCTGAACATTCCGAACACAGAATGTGCTTATTCCTCACACCGATACAGCAAGATAGGAGATACATAGCGTGGCAAGATACAGAGGGAGAACATCACCTAATGGTATTTGGTGGTCGGGTCACCGAAAGCACGTAACCCAGATGGTGGAACTCAGGACTGAAGACCGTTAATGCAAATAGTAATTCAAACTAATAATTCGTACACCTTCGTACGAAACGTAACAAATTAGATACGAATGTTTATTAATTGAATAGACAAGAACCGGCGACCGGGGGGAATGGTCACCTTTTTGGCAGAACGTGAAACGGTTTTATCGCGGTGTAATTATATCTTTAATGCGAAAAGTATCCGAAGTGCAACCGAGATGATGTGTTACAAAGATAATGCATTTACTTGAAAACATCATAAAATTATCTAACATATGTAATAAGAAACATTAACATTATTAGATCGTCCGTCGTTGTGTTTGCTTTAGCAAGAGATAACGCTAACCTATATTTTACTATCATAAAATTATCTAACATATGTAATAAGAAACATTAACATTATTAGATCGTCCGTCGTTGTGTTTGCTTTAGCAAGAGATAACGCTAGGTAACCTATATTTTACTGACAATGACGTTGGGAGATTAAGCTGTTTCCTTTTCACATTAAAAATAGAAAGAATAATGTAATAAAAACTAATAAGAATTAGATAATAAAATTATTAGTATATAATTTACAGGATAGGAGCTCAAATCAATTCCTTCAAAGTGGCCCAATTGACGAAGAACCAGCGAAAAGTCGAAGGTATAAGGATCATAAGGAAGTAAGGAAGAAAAGATGACTTCTATGTCAGTTAGTGGATTGGATACTACTTTGTTTCTGTCTTATATCAGTATGTCCAAAGTGAATTCTTCTCTGAGATACAGACATTCCAGCAATATTTTCCGGAGCAAAACAAAATGATGCACCAGATATTCTTTTCTTCGTTCTGTCTTATATCAGTATGTCCAAAGTGAATTCTTCTCTGAGATACAGACATTCCAGCAATATTTTCCGGAGCAAAACAAAATGATGGCATCAGATCCTCTTTTCTTTACCTTTTCCAGTGTACAGACGGGGTCGGCGATTTTCGTCACCCCTCAATCAGCCTCAGGGTAATCGCTTTGGGGCTGACATTTGGTTTTGGCTACAAAATTTTAAGAGTGGATGCCCTTCGCACTGAACCTCTGCTAATTTTTTTAGCGAGAAAAATTTCGGGCTAGAAGCTACCTGTTTAAAGTCCCCCAGCCAAAATGAAGCATCGGATTTAAACAAAACCCATTACACGAGCCGCATAAGCACAATTCGGGAACGATAATTAAACCCGCCTAATTACAACACTTATTTATTGCTTGCTCTTGTAAAACATGACGGTACACATTAATGTGTGTCACCTCTGCTCCTACTCCCAACACTGCTAATACACAAGTTGAATTATAATTATTGAACCTAATACTCAAAACAAAAGTAGTAACCGAATGTTGTTAAAAGATAAAGCTCAGCTTTTGACAGAATAGCAACTTCACTCACTCACTCACTCACTCACTCACTCATCAAAATGTTGAGGCACTTCCCGATGTCGTAGAAACTTGAAATTTGTGCCTCAGGGTAATCGCTTTGGGGCTGACATTTGGTTTTGGCTACAAAATTTTAGAGTGGATGCCCTTCGCACTGAACCTCTGCTAAGCCTCAGGGTAATCGCTTTGGGGCTGACATTTGGTTTTGGCTACAAAATTTTAGAGTGGATGCCCTTCGCACTGAACCTCTGCTAATTTTTTTAGCGAGAAAAATTTCAGGCTGGAAGCTACCTGTTTAAAGTCCCCCAGCCAAAATGAAGCATCGGATTTAAACAAAACCCATTACACGAGCCGCATAAGCGCAATTCGGGAACGATAATTAAACCCGCCTAATTACAACACTTATTTATTGCTCGCTCTTGTAAAACATGACGGTACACATTAATGTGTGTCACCTCTGCTCCTACTCCCAACACTGCTAATACACAAGTTGAATTATAATTATTGAACCTAATACTCAAAACAAAAGTAGTGCTTGGTAACCGAATGTTGTAAAAAGATAAAGCTCAGCTTTTGACTTTGAATTATAATTATTGAACCTAATACTCAAAACAAAAGTAGTGCTTGGTAACCGAATGTTGTAAAAAGATAAAGCTCAGCTTTTGACAGAATAGCAACAGACTGTCTGGCTGGGGGGCGTTAAACAGGGAGTAGACCAGCCTAGTCTGGCTGGGGGACTTGGTTTTCACTAAACGGTTAGAGATATCGAAAATGTTATGAGAGTAGACCCCCCCAAAACCATACCTAAAAACCCCTCTAGTCTGGCTGGGGGACTTTAAACAGGGAGTATACCAGCCTGAATTCCCCTTGCTTTTCATGGAACGCGGGCGGGCCAAATATATTTTTATCCCTTTGTGAGCCTACCTACTTAGCCTACCAAACAAATAAAAATCGTCTTCAGAGATCTCTTCCTTTTATTTTCTGAATTTTCTCTTCTTTTATTTCGATTCCTCCTTTTGACAAATGTTTATAAATCACCTGTCCGAACATCTGTCCAATTTATTTATTTTTTTCTTTCTTTCTGTCTGAGGAAATTTCATCGTGAGGTGGGTCCGAATTTAAATACAAAAGGAAACCGTTTTCCTTTCCCTTCCTTTTATTCCTGTGTATTACAAATTTCTATCCTATGGACTGAAAAATAAGAATCATTTTTTACCTTCCGTCGTCTGTTGTTCACTCGTCCATATCCATGTTTTTGAACTGCATGAAAACTACATACCTACAAAAGGTATGTGACTTTCTTTGGCAAATAGAATGGTCCGATTTAGGCCAAGAACACAGAAGTCACACAACTACAAAAGTGATGAGTTGATGACAGTAATTGAGTAATTCCTAATCCAACGTTTCTCTCAAAAATAAGAATCATTTTTTACCTTCCGTCGTCTGTTGTTCACTCGTCCATATCCATGGTTTTGAACTGCATGAAAACTACATACCTAACAAAACGTATGTGATTTTCTTTGGCGAATAGAATGGTCCGATTTAGGACACTGAGGCCAAGAACACAGAAGACACACAACTACAAAAGTGATGAGTTGATGACAGTAATTCCTAATCCAACATCCAACGTTTCTCTAGGCAGTATTTTACGAAGACTGGAGATTCGTGGTCCGATTTAGGACACTGAGGCCAAGAACACAGAAGACACACAACTACAAAAGTGATGAGTTGATGACAGTAATTCCTAATCCAACGTTTCTCTACTCTAGGCAGTATTTTACGAAGACTGGAGATTCGTAGAAGCTTAACCCATCCTTCAGGGGTGTTTGCCCCTACACCTAAACCTCGGAATTGGCTTTTTGTGTATACAGAGTTAAGTTAAATAGAAAACTGGAGGTGTAGGTCGACTTTAGTCAGATGAAATGGTGGTGTAGGCAGAATGGGGAGGGAGGAATCGAAATAAAAGAAGAGAAAATTCAGAAAATAAAAGGAAGAGATCTCTGAAGACGATTTTTATTTGTTTGGTAGGCTAAGTATAGGTAGGCTCACAAAGGGATAGCATTATCTCGATGTCGCCTGTTCGCCTTAGCATACAGCACAAAAACCACTCAGCTCCATCCAGCTTCCTCAGAAATGGAAGGTTTCAGGACGGATGAATGGAGGGGAAGCAATAAAACCTCCCAACGAACACACCAGGAGAAGAAATTAGAGAAATGTCCCCACTTAAAAGGATCTCAAATCTGGAGACAGTGGAAGAGGGGGAGGGAGAGAGAGAGACAGAAGAAAAAAGTCAGAGTGTTCCCAACTGTTTACAAAGTTATTATCAATTTAAAATTAGTTATTATCAAAATAAAAAGTTATTATCAAAATAAAAAGTTTTTGGTCCAGTTGCATAGACAATTTAAACCAGAAAGTTGTCGAAAAGACCTTTATCCAAATTTAATTCTCTGATCATTTGAAAGTTTCTTGTTTTCAAATACTTCTTCACCCATGATCACTTCTTTTTTTTACGTTTTAACACTAAAAAAGTGGAACTTAGAAGAAGAGCACACAAATTCGAATCTGAATCCATTGTACTAGTTGAACGGAACTCACGACATTGATGAACAAATGTAGACAGGAAACTGTTTTCAATAAGGGCATGCGCTGATTCATGCATTTAAAGGCATGTTGAGAGGCATGTTGAAGGGTATGTTGAATTGAAAGTTGAATTGAAAAGCGCACAAGTGTAGACGTAGCTGTAGAAGCTTAACCCATCCTTCAGGGGTGTTTGCCCCTACACCTAAACCTCGGAATTGGCTTTTTGTGTACAGAGTTAAGTTAAATAGAAAACTGGAGGTGTAGGTCGACTTTAGTCAGCTGAAATGGTGGTGTAGGCAGAATGGGGAGGCCGAAAAAGCGTAAGCATTGTGTTTCTACTATTCCAAAAAGGTAAAAGTGGTCCCTTTATTTGCAACATTGATATATGATTATTTACGAAACACCCCACACACATGTTATGAACAAGGTTGTACCTTATGCTTACACGTATTTCCATTTTGGAAAAGGCCATCAGCAGAAGAGGTCGGGGGGGTGAGAAAGTGGGAAGGTAGCTTTCCGAACACATTTGTAACTGTCGTCAGCCACTCAGACTTTCAAAGTAGTTTTTATATTCACAGAAAAAAGTCTATCACTATTAGACGCAGGCCCGATTTCACGGTCATTTTTAGAATAGGCCGGACGTCTGTAGCGTCGATTTAGACCGCGTTTTACGAAGTCGGATTTGGCTTCAATTCTGGATTTAACTGGGTGACTGTCTAATTTACCGACCTGAGGAAATCACTCCTCCTGGATTAAGTACTTAGAACTCAATCCTAGATTGATCTCAATTCTGATTTTTGTAAACTCCGCTCTTAATCTCTTGCTTGACGTTCTAGCGCCTCCTGTGACACTTGATTTACTGAAAAGTTAAAGGATGATATCAGAAGTTAAAAGATTACACATGATTATGACAGAAGAATCGATAAGTTCGAAGAGCTCCGCCCTTTTGTGCCTTGGTCCTCCTGGATTAAGTACTTAGAACTCAATCCTAGATTGATCTCAATTCTGATTTTGGTAAACTCCGCTCTTAATCTCTTGCTTGACGACCTAGATTGATCTCAATTCTGATTTTGGTAAACTCCGCTCTTAATCTCTTGCTTGACGTTCTAGCGCCTCCTGTGACACTTGATTTACGGCGAAGTTAAAGGATGATATCAGAAGTTAAAAGATTACACCTGATTATGACAGAAGAATCGATAAGTTCGAAGAGCGCCGCCCTTTTGTGCCTTGAATGAAAATCGAACCTGAAAAATGTACATTTTCTGGTAACCGTTTAAGGCCTTTAAAGTCCCTCAAGAGCTATAAAATCAGTCGCGGAAACCTATTGTAGGAACTTTTCAGTCTCATCTTAGTAGTACCTATAAATGAGGTTAAATGTACTATCCTCCTTTAACCGTAGTCTGTCCTAAATTATTTAACCTTGAGATGGACATCCAAGTTCTGGTTTACAGGACAAGTCTGCCTGTTCAGGCATACCAGAAAATAGATCTTAGTAGTACCTATAAATGAGGTTAAATGTACTATCCTCCATTAACCGTAGTCTGTCCTAAATTATTTAACCTTGAGATGGACATCCAAATTCTGGGTTACAGGACAAGTCTGCCTGTTCAGACATACCACAGTCAAACCAGAAAAACCTGAAAAATGTACATTTTCTGGTAACCGTTTAAGGCCTTTAAAGTCCCTCAAGAGCTATAAAATCAGTCGCGGAAACCTATTGTAGGGACTTTTCAGTCTCATCTTAGTAGTACCTATAAATGAGGTTAAATGTACTATCCTCCATTAACCGTAGTCTGTCCTAAATTATTTAACCTTGAGATGGACATTCAAGTTCTGAATTACAGGACAAGTCTGCCTGTTCAGTCATACCACAGTCAGACCAGAAAATGGAGGGACAGCTTCAGAGCATTGCCCCATTTCATGACAGAGGACGTTTTCTCCCATTTCATGTCAGAGGACATCACTTTTGCTGAAGACACCATTATCTCGATGTTGCCTGTTCGCCTTAGCATACAGCACAAAAACCACTCAGCTCCATCCAGCTTCCTCAGAAATGGAAGGTTTCGGAATGGATGAATGGAGGGGGGAGGGACAGCTTCAGAGCATTGCCCCATTTCATGACAGAGGACGTTTTCTCCCATTTCATGTCAGAGGACACTTTTGCTGAAGACACCATTATCTCGATGTCGCCTGTTCGCCTTAGCATACAGCACAAAAACCACTCAGCTCCATCCAGCTTCCTCAGAAATGGAAGGTTTCAGAATGGATATGACAGAGCGCCAGAATCCTCTCCCTCCTCTCCTTCTCTGCCCCTCCCTTTTACTTTACCCTCCCTCTATCATCTCCTTCTCCTCCTGCATCTCACATTTTCCTCCTACCTTTAATTCCGGCGGAGGTTCGAATAATAGAAAGCATTGGGAGGAGAGGGAGGAAGAGGAAGAAGAAGAGGGAGGGGAAAAGAGGAGGAGGGAGGAGAGGGAGGAAGAGGAAGAAGTAGAGGGAGGGGAGAGGAGGAAAGAGAGAGGGAGAGAGAGGTTTTCTTAGCCGAAATTTTTTCTCAGACCCAGACTTCTTAATATAGGCGCCACCAGCAGACTTAGGGTACTTTGCAACACAAATCTTCAGGGGGGGAAGGAAGGGGGAGGGAGAAGGAAGTACAAATGAATCCATTGGTGTAGAAGACTGAAATAAAGATGGGGTGGAGAAGGAAGAGTAGAAGCAGGGTACATGAGGAAAAGTGAAGAAAAAGAAGGAGAAGAAAACAAAAATAGAGGATAAGGAATATCTGAAGGAAAAGGAGGAGGAGGAGGAGGAGGAGGAGGAGGAGAAGAAAAGTAAAAATAAGAAAGAAAACTGAAGGAGAAGGAAAAGAAAGAACAGGAGAAAATAGAGAAACGAAGAAGGAGGAGGAGATGAAAAAAGAGAAACAGTAGGAGAAAGTGAAGATAAAGAGGAAAATAACAAAAAGGAAAAAGGGATGACCTTCTCTGCCCCTCCCTTTTACTTTACCCTCCCTCTATCATCTCCTTCTCCTCCTGTATCTCACATTTTCCTCCTACCTTTAATTCCGGTGGAGGTTGGAATAACAGAAAGCATTGGGAGGAGAAGGAGGAAGAGGAAGAAGAAGAGAGGGGAAAAGAGGAGGAGGGGAGGAAAAAGAGGGGAAGGGGGAGAGGATTTCTTAGCCGAAATTTTTTCCCAGACCCAGACTTCTTAATATAGGCGCCACCAGCAGACTTGGGGTACTTTGCAACACAAATCTTCAGGAGGGAAGGAAGGGGGGGAGGGAGAAGGAAGTACAAATGAATCCATTGGTTTTTTTTTTTTTTTTTTTTTTTTTATTCATTGAAAAGAAAATACAGGGGGGAAGGAAGGAAAAAATATAAGAGCTTTTTCTGGCCAGTATACAGGGTGTACATAAAAGCATAAAACACTTCAATTGTTTATATCTCCATGTGTAAAAGTACCTACGGGTCACATTCTCTTTCAGACTCACATTTTCATCATCTCAAATACAAGAAAACTCCGACTTCTATGGCACCATTTAAAAAATAACAGAGTTCTATGACAAGTTCTATTGAGGAATCACAAAGTAAAAGTATTGGACCCTTAGAAAACTGCCATACATCTTGCATTTACTTCGTCGCAGCGTGTGACGACACTCTAAGGCCCGATTCGAGATCATCTGGATGCTATTCCACAGTCATAAAACACTTCAATTGTTTATATCTCCATGTGTAAAAGTACCTACGGGTCACATTCTCTTTCAGACTCACATTTTCATCATCTCAATCTCAAATACAAGAAAACTCCGACTTCTATGGCACCATTTAAAAAAAATAACAGAGTTCTATGACAAGTTCTATTGAGGAATCACAAAGTATTGGACCCTAGAAAACTGCCATATATCTTGCATTTACTTCGTCGCAGCGTGTGACGAGCTGACGACACTCTAAGGCCCTATTCGAGATCATCTGGATGCTATTCCACAGTGCTAGTGCTCCTCAGCTACTAGCTACCAAGCACTTGATGCTAGAAATGATCAGCTGACTGTGCAATCCGTGCATTTACATTGGCTTGAAGTGAGCATGGAGATCTCGGACCGGGCCTAACCTAACACAATGCATGCCACGTTGCACTCTAAGGTCTAAGAGTTTCATTGAAACTGATGAGGTAATGACTCTGATGAGACTATCTCTAACCTAACACAATGCATGCCACGTTGCACTCTAAGGTCTAAGAGTTTCATTGAAACTGATGAGGTAATGACTCTGATGAGACTATCCCGTTGAAACACCCAGGTTTCATCGAGGTGTCAAGAATAAGAAACTAACGACGGAGAAAGGCAGAGAGAAAAAAACCTGAGAGAGAGA
This sequence comes from Diaphorina citri, assembly GCF_000475195.1. Taxonomy (NCBI): domain Eukaryota; kingdom Metazoa; phylum Arthropoda; class Insecta; order Hemiptera; family Psyllidae; genus Diaphorina; species Diaphorina citri. Next base: position 71,548 of record NW_007377888.1, on the reverse strand, counting down.
AAAAGTGCGAGAAAAGTGTGTGAAGGATGAGACTATCCCGTTGAAACACCCAGGTTTCATCGAGGTGTCAAGAATAAGAAACTAACGACGGAGAAAGGCAGAGAGAAAAAAACCCGAGAAAGAGAGAGAAAAAAAGTGCGAGAAAAGTGTGTGAAGGCAGAGTCAGGTTTCTGTGCGGATTCCCTCGGGGGGCCCTGGGTGTAGAAATATAATGAAGTTACCTCTATGATAAATCAAGCGGAGGGAAAAAAAATTCCCTCTTCCAACACCAAATCCCATTTTGAGCCGCGGACCTATTAGTAGGTTTCTTAGGAAGTGCGCGGCCACAACGGCAACCGTAGACCATGGACCCTCGCCGAGACCATCGACCATTGCAGAAAAATACCCAGCTCAATTTCTTGATTTTCTGTGAGGGTCGGAGCTATGGTCAAGGCTCCGTTTAGAACGCTTCTATTCATTAGCAATATTAGCATGGTTTGTTTATTTTCTCTTGGGTCGGTACTAGGACATGGTTGCTGGTCGGTTCTCCGTTGTGGACGCCTACCATCTTCAGCAGGTTCAAATCTCAGTCAAAGGGGAAATTACCGGCGAAAATATCACTCAGGCGATGAAGTTTCGAATACTTTCGAAGGTTCAATTTTGGCCGGGGGCGAGCTTAATCATAAAGAGATAAGGTTCGTTCTCGGAACAGCTGGCTTTTCCCTGTATCTTCGATTTCACAACGATAAGTCTGAACCTTTTCGAGGTGCGAAATGAAAGGTAATGTGAAGTTGTTCCTGGAACAGGGGACCTAGGAATTGAAGAGGGCCGAGGAGAAACATTTCTTTCTCAAATTCATTGCTCAACTTTATTTACGACATCTCTGACGTTCCCAACCTGTGACCGGCAAATTAATTTCTAAGGACCAAAAAGAAGATCAAGTCACCACCAAGATCTAAAGGCGTGTCCAAACATAGTCGACCGGCCGTCGATCGATGTCGATCCACAATTAAGTCACATCGATAGAAGGTCGATCGACGGCCTTCGACTATGTGTGGACAGGTATGTGTGTCCACCTGTCCACACATAGTAAGATGAGAGAGTTCACTTGGGAATAATAAGCAAAACGTCTGGGGTAAAGGGACTTTCCACTAATATTCGGGCAGAATAAAAGGTATATTCTGTTCTATTCTGTTGTACTCTTTCAGCTGTACAATGTACTCGTAGGTATAGTTAAAAGAATAAAAAACAATTAGAGAGGAGGGTGACATTCAAATTTGACACATTGAACAGGGGGATCAATAAAAACTAGAAAAAGACTTGGAGGTAAGCTTTTAAATCTCCGATTTCAGTTCACACTTCCTATTCCTTTGTAAAGTTTAACACTCGTAGCTCGTAGATGAAAAGTTCGTACCAAGGACCCACCCAGTCACCTTCAGACACTGGAGCACAACGTAACATGTTGATTCAACTCCTCCAACCCACTTCCTCAAAGGATTCTCCTTCAAGACATCTTTGAGAGAAAATGTGGACATATAAGGAGAGCCGGGCCAAGAAATAATGATGTCACAAGATTTTGTGTGGCTTGTAAAGAGTTCCAGTGCTCCATCGGCCTAGTTTCAAACTTGGGCCGGCCATTCACTTATCAGGTAGACCTGATGTATACCTGATAGTATTCGGCAGCAATAAAAAGTCTCTCAGGCGACCTGTCAGATCTCCCGTTGTATCAATATTGTCTCCCTCCAACCAATGATGCACCTACAATATGCATGTAAAATATATTTTCTGTGTTTCAGCAAAGTATTCACCGAACTTGTTCTCATATGACGAAGTGAAATTAATTCTGCAGAATACTTAATACTCTAACATGAGGGCCGATCAGAGGAGGGGGTCATTCGGGACATTCGGTCCCATTTGCCCCGAGGCCGGGATCCTTAAAGAGGCCCGGAATCGGCAATTCTTTCCTTCCCAAAAGAGGAAAATAGGACAATTCCCGTATGGGTGGTTCTTTTCTTCTTAATGCTGTCCAATAAAATACGAGTATCTATATCTAGTATTCTTGTTGTTCACAAAAAGCCCAAAGTGGCTGAGGTGTAAGGCAACCTTAACCTTGAAGGAAACCTTGAGTATTCTTATTGGTAAAAATTGTTGCGAGGGCCCCATTGTGGGAGGCCCCAGGGGCCGACTTTGGACGGCCCTGTCACGACATACATTATGCACACGGTGCTCAATTTGTTGACCTCTCAAGAAGCTGCAATCGTGTTTCGGTGGAGCTGGTTAGAATTAATAAAAACATGCATTTTTATGCACTTTAACCAGTTTATTACTTTAGAGCATGTTTTCCAGAGCGTTATGGAGCTGGTGACAGGTGCCCTATAGGAGAGCCGGGCCAAGAAATAATGATGTCACAAGATTTTGTGTGGCTTGTAAAGAGTTCCAGTGCTCCATCGGCCTAGTTTCAAACTTAGGCCGGCCATTCACTTATCAGGTAGACCTGATGTATAAAATATGCATATCCTTTAGCTTTGAAATAAGTTAAGGGAGCAAATTGTTAACGGAGACATTCCAAAAAGTCCAAAAACCAAATCTTCAGGTAAAATATACATATCCTTTAGCTTTGAAATAAGTTAATGGAGCAAATTGTTAATGGAGACATTCCAAAAAGTCCAAAAACCAAATCTTCACGCCTGCCGATGCAGACTTGAACCTGGGAGACCTGAATGGCTTGACACTTGACACAGCTCACAGAAAAATCCATGACCATCCAAGTCTACTTTGTCGCGAAATAGAAGCGAGAAAATGCATCCGACGAACGTCTGACACGCTTGCAATGTCGTAATTTCGCTTGATTGACGGCCGAAATCACTTAATTCCGAAAAATCCCGCAAATCCCGCAAATCCAGCAGCTAAAAACTGCGGGATTGCAGGATTGGAAAAAGGTGCGGGATCCCGCGAGATTGCGGGATTGCGGGATCCCGCGGGATTGCGGGATTGCGGGATCCCGCATTGCAACCCCTACTACCTCCCCAAAGTTCATTTCTTCTTCCACAACATCTTAATCTCTCGCCTATCCTTGTCCTTCTTCTCCTTTAAGGTTTATTCATCTATCTATCTATCTCTCTTATCCCTTCCTTTTCGACCCCCAAAAACACTCTCCTTTCTCTCTAGGTTTTATGACAAAAGTGTACAAACTTCACTTCGCCTCAGTAACTAGAGGAGAAAAACCAAAACTCACCTAATAATATTGATGAAACTTTTCCTCCTTAAAGGTACTTTTTTGACAAGATTAATGAGAAGTGTGTTGTTAGCTTGTTAGAAGTGAGAAGACCTTTGTGGATTGGTCTCCTCTCCAGTTTGACCACAGATCACAGGTTTCTAGTCTCATGTTAACTTTATGATCGTCCACTTTTGGTTCTTTATCCAAAAATGGAAAAATTCCAAACTTTTTTTCCAAGATACTGCTAATAGCAGTGATATCTGATGCGCTTGGGATTAATTATGACGACAGCTAAGGCGTCTGCTTCTGCACACATAAGCGGAACTTCAATGATCTCAACATACCTGCAACAAAGACAAGGACAACGTTATTAATTAATAATTACTCGTATGTGTAAAGCCAAAAGCCCAAGGCGTCAAATATCCACAACAAAGACCCAACTCCTCAAATACATATCCCCAACAAAACCCCAACGCGTCAACTATCCCCAACAAACCCCCAACGCAACGCTTCGACTATCCCCAACAAAACTCTCCTACAAAACAGTCTCCAGAGTCAAATTGAGCCAAAGTTCAAAAGGAGAACTCGTTTACATCAAATACCCATTACGGTGCAATTATCTCGGGGGGAGGGGGTAAATATTGTGATGTTTGAAAGACAGTGTAGTGGTTGGCGAGTATTTAGCTCTTTTACTTTTGAGTCTTTTGACAGATTCATTAGATGCGCTGAGTCTACTTTGATGGTTAATAATGGGCATATCTTGTCTGCAGTTTGCAGTTTTCTCTCAGTTTGGCACGTCCAATGTGCATTATTGATGAGGCGTGTGTTTCTAATCAAGATCAGTTTCTTCCAGTATGCATTTCCTATGGTACATATAGCTAGGTGTTTAAAGACCCTACATCGAGAGATTCAGGGTCTCAATTGAAGCGCAAAGTAGGTAGCGACGGATGGCGGTGATACGAAGTTGAATACTGCAGCTCCCAATGGATCACTCAAGTTAAGCAACGTTGCGCGTGGCTGCTATTCGGAGAGGTAAGAGAAATTTCCTCTCGACGGCATTTCCCTGCTCCACTCAGTCTGGGTGAGGTTAGTGTGAGGAGGCTGGTAGCTTGTCGCCCGGGAATCCGGGATGGAGGGTTGACACAGTATCAAGTAATTATACTGTCGTACATCGATATTAGTCATCATCCTCTCATCGGCCTCTTTCCGCCATTTTGAACTCCCGCTCTGATTAATTGAGACACATACCTGCCTAGCAAAGTATTTGAACAAGGTACAAATTTATTACCGTTCAAACCAACCAGCAAAAATAACTGGATGCAAATTTTTTGACCGGAGTGTTAAAACGAGGAATCGCATGGTAAATGTATAATAAAGTGCGCCATGTAACACATAAATAATGTGTTTTTATTGCAACTAAGGCATTAAATTATTTCGCCATAAAACGGAGCGATATGTTATTTGTTCGCGCTCCGAGAGAAATTCGTGCTCTTTGCTGCGCGATTCGAGGAAGCAGATGGTTCAATTTGGATAAATTTATGTATTGGGATGATTGCACAAAATTTCAAGATAAACTTCCATCACCCATTTTGGAAAAGTACTCTCAAACAACTAATTTCACACAGTATTTTGTAACATTAGTCCTACATATTTAGATTGTTCCCGTGTCAATGAGATGCATTGTCTAATGCTCTTGGAAGGACTGAGCCCTGAGGGTTTAAAATCCATTGGCATTTGGACGCCTGCCTACTTTGGTAGATTTGCACCAACATGATGACCGTTAAACAGATTTGAGGATTGTGGTGCCCTAAATGGAAATCTGGAAGAGTGCATTAGTTGCAGTTCAACTGATGGCTGCTAGCATGTAGGTAACGCTTTTCAAATTATCAAATTGTGGCGGAGTCTGTGAAATGCCTGAATTCATATCTGTTGGGAGTCATAAAAACTGCTAGTTTATGACTTTTGCCCAAGATAATACTTACGGGTGGAAGCAAGGGGGTAGGAAATACTTATGGGTACGCCGACCTAGTTATTATTATCGTAGTTTTTTTTTTTTAACTTTTATCTGCTGCAGGCCGCGGAGGTACATTGTCAAACTGCAAAAAGTTTTTTTTTTATGTCAAAATAAATGCAGTAAAATAAATGCAGTATTTTGGATGAACACTGAATTTTTTACATGATGTTGTGTCAATTGAGACCTCTTGCTCTATTGTACGGCTCTAATCTTGTAGCTCAATTTGAGCTACTTTTAATGGGCTCGATTGGATTGAAAATTACAAACTAGTGGTTGGATGGTAGAGCTCCTTTAGGAGAACCCTGCCACTGTAGATGAAACCTTTAAAAAAAAATAATAATAATACTCCTTTCTATGTTAGATAATGATAAAAAAATGAATTGCAAAAAATCAAAATTTTGAAACTTGGAGTCAATCTCAAAAAAATCAAAAGTATTTATAAAACCGCCCAACCACGTGAAAAATAAATTCCAAAAGTTCGAATTTCGAGATTTGGAGCCACAGAGTCACCCTGAATTTTCGCTTCCCTCAAGCGCAAATGCCGCTGCATGCTTTAAGATAAGGAAGTTGCATGTAACAGATGGCACCTGGATGTCTGGAAAATGTAACACAAAAGATAAAGTGAATATACACGTATACAGGAATTACCAGGGAGATATATACAGGAGTGCCTGCAGCTTCTCGTGTAACCGTCTCACATCCAACGGCCTCTAAAATTTTGAGTTTTGGTGAGAAGAAATATTAGGAAGAAACTTCAGTCATGTTTAGACCGACACAAAAGGTCTAGTAATAGAAAACACATTTAATCAGGTTGCAGTGAAAGAAGGCTTTCATTGATTGCTCTCCTTTTGGCAAATATCAAGTCTGAATTTTGATTTGACGGCAAGAGAGGTAAGAGGAGAAGATACAAATGCAAGGGGGGGAATGTTTTTGGAAACACTAAACACTGTATACCAAGGTGTGTAGCTACAGGATGAAAGGATGAAAGGAGGGGGAGAGAGAGAGAGAAGTTAGGAGAGAGAAAAAGGAAGAAAGAGAGAAAGAGACACAGGGCGTAGAGAGAGAGAGAGAGAGAGAGAGAGAGATAAAAGAAGAAAGAGACAGCGGGAGCTCAGGACACTTGGGCTCTGATAAGGATAGTACAAGTACAAGACAAGGATAAAGTTAAAGGCTTAAGCACAAGGTATAGGGTAACCTTAAATTAAACAGGGTGGTCCTCAAATTATACCGCCATCTTGAAAAAAAAATGCTAGATGAAAAGAAGTTAGCCCCACGAAAACACAAAAAGAATTGAGATTCTCATCATAAAAGTACAGCCATCAGGTCAAATTTTCATAGACGAGCCATCAACTTTTTGCTGTCGGACTACCAAAGATAACGAAATTCGACAACGGTCTCTTTTCTTTCCTAACGATGAAGATACATAAACCCTTTGATTAAGATACATTCTACAATACTATTGTACTTGTTGTTCAATGGCCGCCGGGGCAACAACAAAAGTTTAAACTCGGTTTTAACCTTAGTTCTTGGATCAAGCAATCTGATTGGCTGAAAATCCAGACTCTGAATCGAGTTTAAACCCTAATATTGTGGCCCCGCCCACAAGCTAATCAGAGTAATCAGTTTCGTTAGACACAGCGGGAGCTCAGGACACTTGGGCTCTGATAAGGATAGTACAAGTACGAGACAAGGATAAAGTTAAAGGCTTAAGCACAAGGTATAGGGTAACCTTAAATTAAACAGGGTGGTCCTCAAATTTTACCGCCATCTTGAAAAAATGCTAGATGAAAAGAAGTTCATCATCATCTGTTTCAATCCTAAGATTGGTTTATAGCTCTCCATTCTACTCTATCAGATGTCTTCCTCTTCATGTCTGCATATGTTTCAGACCCGGAGTATTTCACAATTTGGAAAAGAAGTTAGCCCCACGAAAATACAAAAAGAATTGAGATTCTCATCATAAAAGTACAGCCATCAGGTCAAATTTTCATAGACGGGCCATCAACTTTTTGCTGTCGGACTACCAAAGATAACGAAATTCGACACATTTGATGAAGATACATAAACTCTTTGATTAAGATACATTCTACAATACTATTGTACTTGTTGTTCAATGGCCGCCGGGGCAACAACAAAAGTTTAAACGCGGTTTTAACCTTAATTCTCGGATTAAGCAATCTGATTGGCTGAAAATCCAGACTCTGAATCGAGTTTAAACCCTAATTGTGGCCCCGTCCATAAGCTAATCAGAGTAATCAATGACACTAACAAATCAAGACGAGACGTTACCTTTCATTGGACCACCCTGTTTAAAGTTCACAGTGATGGGTTTAATACTGCAAGCCATTTACCTTGCTGTAATTTCTGTCCCTACTCCTTAGTGTTTACCTTCATCTCTCTCTCTCTCTCTCTCTCTCTCCCTTTTTCCCTGTAATCTCTCTCTCTCCTTCTACCGTAAATTCTCTCTCTCTTCCCTTCTCCCGTAAACTCTCTCTTTCTCTCTCTCTCCCTCCCCTTTTTCCTGTAAATTCTCTCTCTCCTTCTCCCATAAACTCTCTCTCTCCCTCCCTCAACCTTTCCCCTGTAATCTCTCTCCCCTTCTCCCGTAAACACTCTCTCCCTCTCTTTCTTTCTCTCCCTCCCCCCCTTTTTCCCAATTCGGTCACCCTGGATCCCTGTACCTACCGAAAAGAAAAAGTGATTGAAGAAAGGAGGAAGAGAAACAAGGAAAGAACAGAGAAGGGTGCCAGGGATGAGAGGAAGAAAATGAAAACAAAGGTGGGAAAAGGTGGAACAAGAACAGAAAGAAGAAAGAAGGAGGGAGATCGGAAGAGGAAGAAGATTATTAAGATATGGGAAAAGAGGAAGCGATAAGCTAGAAAAGAGAATAAAGAAAGTTAAAAGGAATATGAGAAAGGGAAGGAGAGAAGGAGTGGAAGAGAGAAGAAAGAAAATCACACCTTTTTTCATTCAAAGAATTTTTCTTTTTCTTCACAGTTTCACACCTTTGCTTTATACCTTGTACTGCTTTCTTTAACTCCTTTGCTCTTTAGCTTACACTGCTACAGTTTCGAGCCCCTTTGCCTTACCAGTTCCTACTTTCTCAATTCTCTTTCCACAGCTTTCACGCCTTGGTGTTTGCTTTAGGCCTAGCGCACATTAGAAGCGTAGTCGCGCGACTGTTGGAGTGCGGAGTCGCGAGTCGAGCGATGCCGCCTGAAAATCCAAACCGATGAAAATGATAGGGACCTCTCACACTGGAGTCGCTCGACTTGGGTCTCCTAGGCCTAGACCTAGAGTGTAAGAAGTCTTTATCATTTTCATAGGTTTTGGATTTTCAGGCGGCTTCACCCGATACTCCGCTATACTAAAGGTGATGTGATAGTATAGTGTGGCTGTCCTGAACGAGATTACCTACAACATTTTGGATAGGGACCTCTCACACTGGAGTCGCTCGACTTGGGTCTCCTAGGCCTAGACCTAGAGTGTAAGAAGTCTTTATCATTTTCATAGGTTCTGGATTTTCAGGCGGCTTCATCCGACACTGCGCTACTAAAGGTGATGTGATTGTAGTTTGGCTGTCCTGAAAGAGATTACCTACAACATTTTGAGAAAACTTTGAACTACATCTTTCTGACTCCCCATGAGCTCAAGTGACGTGACGTGATGGCAGTGTGCTCCTACCATTACAGTCGCGCGACTACGCTTGCAATGTGCGGCAGGCCTTATGTGTCTGTGTTGATATTGTTGTTACAGTGTTTGCCTTGCTTTGGTTTGCACAACAACTGAGGAAATGAGGCAAGTTCAGTCTTATAACTTTTATCTTCGTTCACACTTTACCTGCTAAGAAAGCCTTTTGGCCTTGTCTACTCGATGTCACTCAACAGTTGGCCTTAGTGTAGACGCTGCTTCCACGAATCTACATCTGTCCAAGTGGGATCCGTCTAAATGGGAATCTGAATAAATGTGCCAAAAATCGTCGCCCCTTCAACATTGAAATCAGGGAAAAAAAAGGGAAATCTGGATAAGCGGGAAAAACCGGTCCTCTGGATTCAAAATTAGACAGGTGCCTCCCGTGACCTTATGGTGCGGCAGGCCTTATGTGTCTGTGTTGATATTGTTGTTACAGTGTTTGCCTTGCTTTGGTTTGCACAACAACTGAGGAAATGAGGCATTATTCAAGTTCAGTCTTATAACTTTGATCTTCGTTCACACTTTACCTGCTAAGAAAGCCTTTTGGCCTTGTCTACTCGATGTCACTCAACAGTTGGCCTTAGTGTAGACGCTGCTTCTACGAATCTACATCTGTCCAAGTGGGACCCGTCTAAATGGGAATCTGGATAAATGTGCCAAAAATCGTCGCCCCTTCAATATTGAAATCAGGGGAAAAAAATTGTAATTGGGAAACCTGGATAAGCGGGAAAAACCGGTCCCCTGGATTAATTAGACAGGTGCCTCCCGTGACCTTATGTTATTTTCATTTCTGTACTAGACTGTACGTATTATTTTCATTTCTGTACTAGACTGTACGTATTATTTTCATTTCTGTACTAGACTGTACATTTGTATATTATTTTCATTTTATGCAATGAAGGAGATCATATAAAAAAAATATTATCACGCCCAATTGAACGCAAACAAGATAAGTAATGAGACGGGCCTCTGCCATGACGTCACTTCGTCTCACTAAGATATGATTCGTCTCTCTCAAGATAAGCTGTACGTATTATTTTCATTTCTGTACTAGACTGTACATTTGTATATTATTTTCATTTCATGCAATGAAGGAGATCATATAAGTACTAGACTGTACATTTGTATATTATTTTCATTTTATGCAATGAAGGAGATCATATAAAAAAAATATTATCACGCCCAATTGAACGCAAACAAGATAAGTAATGAGACGGGCCTCTGCCATGACGTCACTTCGTCTCACTAAGATATGATTCGTCTCTCTCAAGATAAGATATAATATTCGGAGAATATTATATCTCAAGATAAGAGAAGAGGAACTAGAGGAAGTGAGGGAGGAGGAGGAGAAGAGAGAGGAGGAGGAGGAAAAAGAAGAGAGAGAGGGAGGAGAGGGTAGGAAATTGAAATGAGAGATTCTCAAACTTCGTTTTTTTTTTGTATGAGTCACCGACCGTCGATCAACATCGATCAATGTCGTCGTCGCCGTCCACAATGCCTCGATAACAGAGATTCACCTCGTCGATCGATTCTTTTTGGACACACCTTTATACAATACATACTGTACATAGATATTTCATTCAACGTTACAGATGTTTGGCTTTTCGTCATCTACTTCACTTTGAGCACCGCTGAAGAATCGACATGGAAGTCAACGTGTTGACAGGTCATCGTGATCGGCTAAATATTTCGCTAGATACCTATAGATTAGATAGCTCTGTACTCTGTAGCACCGACTAAATTGCTAGCTCCGTAGCTCCCACATATTCTATCAGTACATGATGTGTCAACGAGGTAAAATGGCACCTAGCTAATTATTATCATTACTCAACGCTACCTTCCGCCGTCTTCACTTATACACGGTGTAATTACACGCTGCTTTCAGAGATAATTCACGCCTTGTACAGGATGTAACAGAGCTAGTGTCCTTGTATGAACCATCGGTGTAATTACACGCTGCTTTCAGAGATAATTCACGCCTTGTACAGGATGTAACAGAGCTAGTGTCCTTGTATGAACCATGGTCGTACATATCACCCATTCCAAGAGAAACTTTTCCTCCTTAAAGGTACTTTTTTGACAAGATTAATGAGAAGTGTGTTGTTAGCTTGTTAGAAGTGAGAAGACCTTTGTGGAGTGGTCTCCTGTCCAGTTTGACCACAGACCACAGGTTTCTAGTCTCATGATAACTTTATGATAGTACACTTTTGGTTCTTTGTCCAAAAATGGAAAAATTCCAAACTTTTTTTTCCAAGATACTGCTAATAGCAGTGATATCTGATTCGCTTGGGATTAATTATGACGACAGTTAAGGCCCATTCTCATCACAGTCATCACTCAGCTCTTGGAAGTTTGTAATAATTTATCCATATTTTATCCTGTCATACAGGACCATCTTTTTCACTCAAGATAAGATATAATATTCGGAGAATATTATATCTCAAGATAAGAGAAGAGGAACTAGAGGAAGTGAGGGAGGAGGAGGAGAAGAGTGAGGAGGAGGAAAAAGAAGATAGAGAGAGAGAGAGAGGAGGAGGAGAGGGTAGGAAATTGAAATGAGAGATTCTCAAACTTCGTTTTTTTTTGTATGAGTCACCGACCGTCGATCAACATCGATCAATGTCGTCGTCGCCGTCCACACTGCCTCGATAACAGAGATTCACCTCGTCGATCGATTCTTTTTGGACACACCTTTATACAATAAATACTGTACACTGTACATAGATATTTCATTCAACGTTACAGATGTTTGGCTCTTCGTCATCTACTTCACTTTGAGCACCGCTGAAGAATCGACATGGAAGTAAACGTGTTGACAGGTCATCGTCATCGGCTAAATATTTCGCTAGACTACCTATAGATTAGATAGCTCTGTACTCTGTAGCACCGACTAAATTGCTAGCTCCGTAGCTTCCACATATTCTATCAGTACATGATGTGTCAACGAGGAACGAGGTAAAATGGCACCTAGCTAATTATTATCATTACTCAACGCTACCTTCCGCCGTCTTCACTTATACACGGTGTAATTACACGCTGCTTTTAGAGATAATTCACGCCTTATACAGGATGTACCAGAGCTAGTGTCCTTGTATGAACCACGGTCGTAAATATCACCCATTCCAAGAGAAACTTTTCCTCCTTAAAGGTACTTTTTTGACAAGATTAATGAGAAGTGTGTTGTTAGCATGTTAGAAGTGAGAAAACCTTTGTGGATTGGTCTCCTCTCCAGTTTGACCACAGGTCACAGGTTTCTAGTCTCATGTTAACTTTATGATATAGTCCACTTTTGGTTCTTTGTCCAAAAATGGAAAAATTCCAAACTTTTTTCCAAGATACTGCTATAATAGTGATATCTGATTCGCTTGGGATTAATTATGACGACACCTAAGGTGTCTGCTTCTGCACACATAAGCATAGGATTGATAGTTTTCATTGAAGCCTCCTGATTAACCTGATACCACCCTGTACATTGTACACTGATAGGTGGCTAATGTTTAAATGCTTCGAAAAACTCCTTGCCAAGAAGTCGAGTGGGAGTGAACACGGAATGACTCATATCGCAATGCTTTCTCCTCAATAAAAAGTATAAAAACAACCTTATTTATGTTTCCGTTTACCGTTCCAGTCACACAATCTTCAGCGTTGACAGACTTACTCCTCTTGTATCCGTAACATGTTTTGACACTCGATTACCATTTGTTACTTGGCATCAATTTTTCAAGAAGTTTGATACAGGGAACTGTTACGGAGAGGACCAACCTCAGTGGTGTAGTCGTTAGCGGATTTCGGATCTGGAGGCTGGTGGTTCGAGTCCAAATCAAGTCATAAAATCTAGCGTAGTGTATTAAGCGGGGGCCGACATTTGTGACAAGCATTTATGCTTAAAACACAATTAAAATTCCTTCCTGTAACGGAGAGATTTTATCGTCCCGAAATCAGGCGCCGCGCCGCAGGCAACTCTCGAAGGTCGAAGCTAACTAGTCTTGCAACAAACTGAACTGTCTTCTCAGCAAGCCAGGCCAAGGCACATTGGGTGCCCAAAATTTCCCAAACAAAACACAGAACGGAAAAAAACAGTAAATAAGCTATAGAGGGAAAAAACTTTTTCAAATGTACCTGTTTATCGCAACGGTTTTTACACCTGTGACTTTGGGGGGAAAAAAGAAATCTTTTAAAAAACAGATTTCCCTGTGAGTCCCCCCTTCTCACCCGCTCTCTCACAAAATATTCCTTGTGTTGTTTCCCATTTAATAACTTAAATCGAAAGTTTGTTCCCGTTAAAGGGGGACTAAGGGGGATTTTGTAAATTTTACAAAAAATATATGTAGGTACGTTTTAAAAAACAACTCTTCCCTAAAGTTTCGGCGCCAAGATGTCACCAAAATTCCCCCGAGTTGGGAAAACTTCGATGATTTTTTTTTTTTAAATGCGAAATTGAAGAGTATTCATTTGAGTTTTCCATCCTAGTTTTTTCTCATTCTAGGCTTCCGAAAAGGAAAAAAAAATAAAAAATAAAAAAAACTGGGAAAACTTTGATTATTTTTTTTTTTTTTTTTTTCTCTGTTTCTAATTTTCACATTTAATTATTTTACAATAGAAACATAATAATTTAATTACTGTATAAATTTAGACAAAAAAAAAAAAAAAAAGATTTTTTTTTTCCAAAGTTTAGTCGCAAAGAAGGCACAAAAAAGCAAAATATTGCCTCACATATTATACAGCGGCACAGGCACAGCAGGTGTGGTGGTATATGCAAATAAGTTGCACCATATTATTTGCACCTAAACTGACTGCAAATTATGGAATCTCGCTAAAAATAACGCTACAAATGAAATTCATTTCCCCTCGACACGGAAGAAAAACCTCTAGCTCCTAAACTCCTAATAATTCCTCTAGATCCCAACAGCTGCTGTACCTACTTGGTTCCTCTGTTCTCCTACATCTTTACAGGGGCGTCCACAGCTTTACTGGGTCCGGGGCTAAATCCAAAAGTTCGGCGGGAATCGAACCGTCAGCTTACCACTTGAAAGACAGACGCCCTACCTTTTTTAAACCTTCATACACCATAAAACATTAATCATGTTGTGACGTTGCATAATATGTATGCTAATGATGTATGCAGTATGCATTTATGCAATTCCTATACAATGTTGCCTTGTCATATTTTCAAAGGTCAAAACTTAGCAAACTTAGGGAAAAGAACTTTGTTCTACTTTCGTAATGGAAACCTAGCTGATTTCTTGGAACTCAGCTTACTCTTTAAGAGGTTGGTGTTCTTGTTGTTGATGTTGTTATTGTACTCTCTGTTTTCGTACTTGAACAATACCTTATTGCGTGGTGTTAGTTTCCACTTTCTAACTTTCTTTACATCTTTTCCGTGTTCTTGTTGTACCCTCGTACAGTATTAAATATGGTTGTTCAACGATACGTTATTGCGTTGTACAATATTCCATCAATTTTTGATACTTTCTATTATTCTTCCTTCCGTGGTATTTATCCTGCTGCTAAAGTGGCTCACCATGCGAATCTGTCGTCAGTATCTCTCTCCCATGTCTTGTGAGTTGTGGGTCTCCCAAGAAGAAAAGAAATGTCCGAGGATGATCATATAGGACGAGGAAATGGTCCGTCTAAATCTAAACGAACAACCCTTGTAATTCAGATAGTCCACTACACATAATATTGGATTGGATAACATTAATTCTCACTCATAAAGAGGTGTAAAATAAAAATATAAACATTCTAAAAAAAAAGCAAAGAAGCAAAATATTGCCTCACATATTATACAGCGGCACAGGCACAGCAGGTGTGGTGGTATATGCAAATAAGTTGCACCATATTACTTACACCTAAACTGACTGCAAATTATGGAATCTCGCTGCAAATAATGAAATTTATTTCCCCCCCACAGCCACACACTAAAGAAAAACATCCAGCTCCTAAACTCCTAATAATTCCTCCAGATCCTAACGTTCCCAACCGTTACACACTGTAGCTACCTAGTTCCTCTATCCTACCACTTTCTTACAGGGGCGTTGACATCTGTGCGGTGCCCGGGGCTAAATCCAAAAATCGGTCCCTCATTTATTTCAAAAAAGGCTACCTTCCAGGCCCACTTGAGAACCCCGCTCCCGGGGCCGGATGAACCCCCCCTGTGAAGGCCCTACCTCCTCCAACTCCTAAAACCCCCCTCCTCTGTACCCTACCGAAACTCACAGCCCTTATTTGAACCTCACCTAACATAGAGTATGTAATGTACATATACCTACTTACTTACTTTCCGTGTCCGGTTTGTCACACCTATATATATATCCAGTGGTTTGCCACTTGGATTGCATCCCGGGGCCGGATGAACCCCCCCTGTGAAGGCCCTACCTCCTCCAACTCCTAAAACCCCCCTCCTCTGTACCCTACCGAAACTCACAACCCTTATTTGAACCTCACCTAACATGGAGTGTGTACATATACCTACTTACTTACTTTCCGTGTCCGGTTTGTCACACCTAATATCCAGTAGTTTGCCACTTGGATTGCCAAATCGGTCCCTCATTTATTTCAAAAAAGGCTACCTTCCAGGACCACTTGAGAACCCCGCTCCCGGGGCCGGATGAACCCCCCTGTGAAGGCCCTACCTCCTCCAACTCCTAAAATCCCCCTCCTCTGTACCCTACCGAAACTCACAGCCCTTATTTGAACCTCACCTAACAAAGAGTATGTACATATACCTACTTGCTTACATTCCGTGTCCGGTTTGTCACACCTAATATCGAGTGGTTTGCCACTTGGATTGCCTTGTCGTTTGCCGCTGCCAGGTCCTCTTGGGTGTACAAAGAATATGATGGTGTGAATAGGGAACACCATATGAGCAGAGAAAAACTTCTTTTCTCCCCGTTGTCAAAATATAAACCCATTGAGCACACCTGCCAATCTTAATGAAACATGGGGGAAGAATAAAACGAGGAAGGAGAGTCTTGGGTGCAGGTTTGACTGAACAGTACCTTGCACATACCTACTCATACACCGAATGTCTACTTACATTTAACCTAACAAACCTACAGTATATCTACCTGTAACCTTCTAAAAAAAATTATCGATGTCCTACACAAGCCTTGAGCTTATAGGACAGTGATATACTACTATCAATGATGTAATCAACTATCTGAAAGCCATTAAGCTGTACCACTTAATTGGGAAAAATAAAAAGAGAGAAGGGGAAAGGCCAAAATAAGAAAATGAGGGAAAAAAGGGAGAAGGTGACTGAGAAAACAATAGGGAGGAAGGGAGAGGAAAAGAAAAAGTGATTGAAGAAAGGAGGAAGAGAAACAAGGAAAGAACAGAGAAGGGTGCCAGAGATGAGAGGAAGAAAATGAAAACAAAGGTGGGAAAAGGTGGACAAGAACAAAAAGAAGAAAGAAGGAGGGAGATCGGAAGAGGAAGAAGATTATTAAGATATGGGAAAAGAGGAAGCGATAAGCTAGAAAAGAGAATAAGAAAAGGTAAAAGGAATATGAGAAAGGGAAGGAGAGGAGAAGGAGTGGAAGAGAGAAGAAAATCACACCTTTTTTCATTCAAAGAATTTTTCTTTTTCTTCCATCACAGTTTCACACCTTTGCTTTATACCTTGTACTGCTTTCTCTAACTCCTTTGCTCTTTAGCTTACACTGCTAGAGTGTAAGAAGTCTTTATCATTTTCATAGGTTCTGGATTTTCAGGCGGCTTCATCCGACACTGCGCTACTAAAGGTGATGTGATAGTATAGTGTGGCTGTCCTGAAAGAGATTACCTACAACATTTTGAGAAAACTTTGAGTATCTATCTCTCTCTCTCTCTCTCCCTCTCCTCTCTGCAATTTTTTAACGATTAGACAAGGTACAAATAGGGGACCCAGCGGTATCCCAGATCCAGAATTTAGAATCGGTCAATAACCACGAAGAAGGAGGAGGAGGAGGAGGAGACGAAAAAGAAGATGAGAAAGAGGAGAAAGACAAAGAAGAGGAAGAACACCCAACGTATACCAACGATTATGATTTTACCTGTAAGAGGTAAAACGAATTAAAACATGAAGAAAAAAAAAATATGTTAAAACGAATTAAATTGGGGGAGCAAGATGGTAAAATACTACGAGAGGGAGCGAGAGAGTACCGCAAGGTAAAGTATCAGTATCACATACCTATTAGGGATAGTTAAGACAGTTTTGACCCAAATTTTACCTTCGCGGTAGGTACGGTTTGAACATGGATATGCAGAAGAAGAATACGACGAGAAAGAAGAAGAAGCCTTGAAACCTTGGATACAATGTTAGATGATAGAGAAAGATCCTTAAAATGGGTTCTATTCCAACAAACTCAAAAAAATGGAAATTTCAAGAATTATGTGCTGAAAACGCCTTGGCCCTTAACCCCTTAACCTTGTTTCTGGTTAAATACCACTCAAGAGTCAAGTGCTAATGTTAAAAATCCATTTTATTATCTAGGTAAAAGAGTTATAATCTGTACCCAAACACGTTTCTGCACATGCGCAGAAACGAGTTTTTGTCAAATAACGTTAAAGAGTTTGGGGACGCTAATTTTGGTTGCAAAAACTCGCTATTGTGTTTAACGGATGGAAAAATGGACTTGAAGAAATAGTTGTACGTCCTCTTATTCTTCACTTATTTATTTAAAATGCCAAAGTGCTTGCTTTGAAGTACTTTGAATATTTTCACAGAACCTCAGGCCTCAGCATAATCTGCAAGCCCATGCTGCACCAGAGGGAATTTCATCACTTTCGGAAAATCAGGTCACCGCTATTATTCCTGAAAATAATTTTCGAGCCCATCACGAAATGTTCCCTAGGAAATCTCCCCAGGTCCCTTATCAAATCCCGAAAATCCGAAGGTAAAACGTACACACACAATAGAGGAAAACTTAATTAGATTTCTGAGGCTTTTTGAATTCCCATCGTTTTTCCACAGACAGGTTTTTGTATTCTACCTAACCCCCGCCGAAAATTTTGAGGTTTTCTCACATTGTTGGGCTAGAGGGGAAGGGGGAACTGTAGGAAGGATGAAATGGGATGACAAAGAGGGGAGGGAGGGAGGGAGAAATCCAGAGGCATGGCATTAAACCTCGTGGTGGAAAAATAAGAGCAAAGGTGAGATAAGTACGGAAGAAAAAGAAGAAGAAGACAAAGAGAAAGAAGAAGAAGAGGAGGAAGAGAAAGAAGAAGAAGAAGAGGAAGAGAAAGAAGAAGAGAAAGAAGAAAAAGGAGAGGAGGAAGACAATGAAGGAAAGGAAAAAGGAAAATTAGACAACAATGAAGAGAAGGAGAAGAAGAAAAAGAAAACAAAGAAAGAGAGGAAGAAAAAAAAAGAAAGAAAACAACAAAGAGGAGAAGTAGAAAATTGAATTTTAAAAGCTGTCACCCAGTATACTAATAATTCCAAACTTCCCATTCTAATTTTGATATAAATTACGACCAATAACAAAGTGAGATAAGTACGGAAGAAAAGGAAGAAGAAGACAAAGAGAAAGAAGAGGAAGAGAAAGAAGAAGAAGAGGGAGAGAAAGAAGAAGAAGAGGAAGAGAAAGAAGAAGAAGAGGAGGAGGAAGAGAAAGAAGAAAAAGGAGAAGAAGAAAAAGAAAACAAAGAAAAAGAGGAAGAAAAAAAAAGAAAGAAAACAACAAAGAGGAGAAGTAGAAAATTGAATTTTAAAAGCTGTCACCCAGTAACGTAGTCACCCAGTATAGGTACTAATAATTCCAAACTTCCCATTCTAATTTTGATATAAATTACGACCAATAAAAAAAATACCCAAGAATTATACGTTAGGTACTCCTCGAAAACACAATCATGCCAAACTGAAATTAATTAAGATTTTTAATATCTGCGTGTGTGGGGAATGAGTCTCATTTTATTAGTTTCCCCTTCTAATAAGTTAACAATAACGAAATTAATGAAGGTATGTGTTAGTCTGCTGGTTTGGCCAATGGGGGCCATACATCTTGGTTCCCATTAAAATGGTATCGGGGACAAATTGGTCATAAATATAGTTTTCTACACGTAATATGTATAAAGACGAAAATGACCCCACCACCACACACCATCGTAGTTCTTGTTCAAGATTGGTGGCGAAAAAATACCATTTTTACAAAATTTGCTGATAATGGACAGTTTTTCCTCCTCTAACTTACGTGACGATAACCAAAACGTAAGACGTAAGTTGACCCAAACAATCGATGTCGCCTGTTCGCCTTAGCATACAGCACAAAAACCACTCAGCTCCATCCAGCTTCCTCAGAAATGGAAGGTTTCAGAATGGATGAATGGAGGAGAAGCAATAAAACCTCCCAACGAACACACCAGGAGTAGAAATTAGAGAAATGTCCCCACTTAAAAGGATCTCAGATCTGGAGAGAATGGGAGGGGGGGGAGAGAGAGACAGAAGAAAAAAGTCAGTCCATTTCCGGAGGAAGCACCTCTGCCCTCCACCCTCTCTTCAGAATGGATAAATGGAGGGGAAGCAATAAAACCTCCCAACGAACACACCAGGAGTAGAAATTAGAGAAATGTCCCCACTTAAAAGGATCTCAAATCTGGAGACAGTGGGAGGAGGGGAGGGAGAGAGAGAGACAGAAGAAAAAAGTCAGTCCATTTCCGGAGGAAGCAACTCTGCCCTCCACCCTCTCTTTTTCTCCATTTCTCCTTCTCTTTCTCCACTCGCACTTTTCTCTCTTATTTACAATTACCTGTGACCTGCTGAGAAAAGGAGGAAGGGATGAGGGAAAATTAAGCACATCGTCTCACGTAGATATTCTAAGAGAGAAATTCTGTTTTATTTTGCTTCCTCCATGGGCGAAATACCGAGAACATTGCGACACAAAAAGACGAAAAAAATCTTGATGTCATTGGCTTATCTGAACTCATTTATTTACCAAAAGTAAAGTAAGAAAGGTCATAAGACGAGAAATTCTTTGAAAGAGGAACCATACTCTTTACTGTTTTTTAGCGGAAAAAAGGGCCTTATTTTTCAAGGGCGCGGCGGCGTTTTCTGTCAGCCTCTCAATCAGCGCTAACTAGGGTGATTGCTTTGGGCTGACATTTGTTTTTGGCTATAATTCCTTCCTATAGGACAAGGAAAGTAAAAAAGGCTGAAAATCCAGTGAGCCTTGTGCTTCTTCAATTTCTACCCTCGACATTTCCTCCATCACATTGGTGATTTTACCTTCAATTCTAAAAATGTTTTTCTCTTTTCTTTACATAGAGAAAAAATCATTTCCTCTCTCTTTCTCCCTCTCCCCTCTGTTCTCTCTCCCCATTCTCAAAGTACCTACATGCGGATTTGCGGATGCCTTTTAATGCAAAAGTTAAACTTGGTTTTTTTATTGCACTTGAAAGAAGTCAACTTTTTTTTTCGCAGCTTTTGACATAATCTTTCGTTCACATGAAAACGAGAAGTAATACTGTAATGAGTATGTAGGAGACAAGAGTAATTGCTTACCTATACTTTAGATTTTCTCGGCGCTAGGCCGCGGGATCGATTCCCGCGCCGGGGCGGATTTTATTCTGAACGGATAATATTCGTTCTCGGAGCGGCTGGCTTTCTCCAATCCTGTCTTCCTTCTCTCTTCGATTTCGGGACGATAACACCTTAGCGGTTACAGATCCCTCTATCAAACCACAAAAAAAGTCCAACCCTTCCTCCTCCTACTCCTCAATCTTGTCCCTCTTTTCAAATCCTCATAAGTCATATCCAGGTTGAGAAAGGTGTAAAATTTCAGGAATAATAATAATATCACGCTTCACCGCTATCATAACTCTCTAGGGGAGGTTTCATCATCCATACAACTTGCATACCATAAACCGCCTCAGGGGACTACAGACCTGGAGATTGGAGATTCGAGTCCAATTCATACCATAAAAAATATTGTTTTACCCAGAGACATTCGATCAGCCTAGGACGCGTTTCGATCTTATTGAAACTCATCAGCTAGACTTAGCTCAGGCGTAGGTGCTGTTTTATAGTTTTCCATGATGGAATTTTTGGTACAATGAGAACTTATATATATGGGCTAAAATGTAGATTGGAGATTCGAGTCCAATTCATACCATAAAAAATATTGTTTTACCCAGAGACATTCGAGCAGCCTAGGACGCGTTTCGGTCTTATTGAAACTCATCAGTTAGACTTAGCTCAGGCGTAGGTGCTGTTTTATAGTTTTCCATGATGGAATTTTTGGTACAATGAGATCTTATATGCGCTAAAGTGTTCGAGTATGTATGTGTGTACTGCTGTAGTGTTACAATGTACGTACACTTAGATACAAGTAATGTGTTACAAATGTTGTCGCCACCCTGTACAGCCGTTCCTCCGCTTTTTGACAGAGCGCCAGAATCCTCTCCCTCCTCTCCTTCTCTGCCCCTCTCTTTTACTTTACCCTCCCTCTATCATCTCCTTCTCCTCCTGTATCTCACATTTTCCTCCTACCTTTTAATTCCGGCGGCAACCATACTCCTCCTACCCTCGCCGAGACCATCGACCATCGCAGAAAAATACTCAGCTCAATTTCTTGATTTTCTGCGAGGGTCGGTACTATGGTCAAGGCTCCGTTGAGAACGCTTCTATATTCATTAGCATGGTTTGTTTATTTTCTCTTGGGTCGATACTAGGACATGGTTGATGGTCGGTTCTCCGTTGGGGACGCCTACCAAGTTCAGCAGGTTCAAATCTCGGTCAAAGGGGAAATTACCGGCGAAAATATCACTCAGGCGATGAATTTTCGAATATACGTAAATATGTACTCTCGACTTTCGAAGGTTCGATTACGAGCTTGATCATAACTGATATGATTCGTTCTCAGAACAGCTGGCTTTCCCTTGTATCTTCGATTTCGAAACGATAAATCAACTTTTTCGAGGTGCGAAACGCAAAGTGTGTGAAGCTGTGAAGTTGTTCCTGGAACCAGGGACCTAGGAATTGAAGAGGGCCGAGGAGAAACATTTCTTTCTCAAATTCATTGCTCAACTTTATTTACGACATCTCAGACGTTCCCAACCTGTGACCGGCAAATTAATTTCTAAGGACCAAAAAGATCAAGTCACCACTA
Source organism: Diaphorina citri (assembly GCF_000475195.1). Classification (NCBI taxonomy): domain Eukaryota; kingdom Metazoa; phylum Arthropoda; class Insecta; order Hemiptera; family Psyllidae; genus Diaphorina; species Diaphorina citri. The sequence goes on along the minus strand of NW_007377888.1, from coordinate 49,560 downwards.
AGATCTAAAGGCGTGTCCAAACATAGTCGACCGGCCGTCGATCGATGTCGATCCACAATTAAGTCACATCGATGGAAGGTCGATCGTTGGCCTGTGTGGACAGGTATGTGTGTCCATCACCTGTCCACACATAGTAAGATCAGAGAGTTAACTTGGGAATAATCAGCAAAACGTCTGGGGTAAAGGGACTTTCCACTAATATTCGGGCAGAATAAAAGGTATTTTCTGTTCTATTCTATTGTACTCTATCTGTCTATCAGATGTACAATGTACTCGTAGGTATAGTTAAAAGAATAAAAAACATTCCTACCATAAAATATATTGATAGATTCTGATGTGACTTTGTGAAGATTCATCTTGAAAAGAAGAACACAAATAGATTTTAACTGTGAAGAGTAAAAGCTATTTGTGTTCTTCTTACCATAAAATAAACGAGACCTTGTTTAGACTGCTGGGTTAAAGGGACTTTTTAGTCTCATTCGAGCAGGAGAAACAAGGTCTATTCTATTCCTACTCCCAGGAGGACAGTTTTTCACCTTTTCCAACAAGTGTCAAGTGTTAAGCATGACATTACCTCATACAGCGTCGGAGGTCGGAGCATTTATGAAACATGAAAACCACATAAAGACGTGTGAGCCTTTCATCCCTCAGCGTTACCTGGTACCCCCTCCTTAATAAATAGTAAATTCACCAATTCCCAATGGTTCTGAGAAGTAAAGCAACGTTGAGCGTGGTTGGTGTCCGAATCGGTGACCATTTGGGCTTTTGAAAACTGCTGGATTTTCCTGGCAAAATTTTCGCCCAATGGAGGGCTTTCAGCAGTTATACAGAGACGTGACGTAAAGCCACATTCTCTCTCTCTCTCTCTCACACACACACACACACACACACTCTAACAAACTTTTCTATACCTTTGTTGCAATAGTTGTATACTTTCGTTATAAACTGTGGGAATATTTGTAAGTTCGCGGCCACAACGGCGACAATAGACCATTAACCCTCGCCCAGACCATCGACCATCGCAGAAAAATACCCAGCTCAATTCCTTGATTTTCCGCAAGGAGGGTCGGAGCTATCTTCATTGGTCCAGGCTCTGTTGAGAACACTTGTATTCATTAGCATAGTTTATTTTCTTTCGAGTAGGTGCTAGACTATGGTCGATGGTTGGGTTCTCCGTTGTGGACGCCTACTAGATTCAGCAAGTTCAAATCTCGGTCAAAGGGAAAATGACGGCGAAAATATCACTTGGGCGATGAAGTTTCGAATACTTTCGAAGGTTCAATTTTTGCCCCGGCGAACTTTACGAGTAGCATAAACAGCTACCTAAGGTTCGTTCCCGGAACAGCTGGCTTTCTCCTATCGTATACCTCTTCGAGACGATAAGTCACAGTTTTTTCGAAGTGCGAAATGCAAAGTAAAGGGGAAATTACCGGCGAAAATATCACTCAGGCGATGAATTTTCGAATATACGTAAATATGTACTCTCGACTTTCGAAGGTTCGATTTTCGCCCGGGACGAGCTTGATCATAACCGATATGATTCGTTCTCAGAACAGCTGGCTTTCCCTTGTATCTTCGATTTCGAAACGATAAATCAACTTTTTCGAGGTGCGAAACGCAAAGTGTGTGAAGCTGTGAAGTTGTTCCTGGAACCAGGGACCTAGGAATTGAAGAGGGCCGAGGAGAAACATTTCTTTCTCAAATTAGGTTTCTGTGCGGATTCCCTCGGGGGGCCCTGGGTGTAGAAATATAATGAAGTTACCTCTATGATAAATCAAGCGGAGGGAAAAAAATTGCCTCTTCCAACACCAAATCCCATTTTGAGCCACGGACTCACGGACCTATCCCGTACAGGTTAGTAAGTGCGCGGCCACAACGGCAACCATAGACCACATGGACCCTCGCCGGGACCATCGACCATCGCAGAAAAATACCCAGCTCAATTTCTTGATTTTCTGCGAGGGTCGGTACTATGGTTAAGGCTCCGTTGAGAACGCTTCTATTCATTAGCATGGTTTGTTTATTTTCTCTTGGGTCGGTACTAGGACATGGTTGCTGGTCGGTTCTCCGTTGGGGACGCCTACCAAGTTCAGCAGGTTCAAATCTCGGTCAAAGGGGAAATAGGTTTTGTATAGGGTAAGAGGGGGGCAGAGATTAAAATTTTAAGTTCACAAAATAAATGAGAAAATTGAGAACACAATTTAGAGAGAGAGAGAGGGAGGGGAGAGAGAGAAAAGGGTGGAGGGCAGTTGGCAAAGTTATGAAGAGAGGTAAATGGTAAAAGCTCCCTCCCTTGCATGAGAGAGGGATGAGAAAGCTTACCATTTAGAAAGCAAGATAATAGTTACAAGTATGTTTTATTGCGAGTAAAATTCCTCTGGTCAAATGGTCAATTGGACAGTGAAATTTTAGTTGAGTATGCAATGACTTTTTCACAGGATCGTGATCCAGCAGTAGCTGCTTTGGAAAAACTTGAAGCTCAAAGCCAAAGGATTGATCTTTAACCTTGCCTTTTCAAAATAATGCATTGACAATTTAGCACAATCTAAAAGAGTTCCTCTCTGCAAAATGATTACCATTACTCAAATCCCCAAATATTATGAACACAACCCCTTAAGAACACAACTACTATGCCAAAAGATGTAGAAATGTATCTTCTACCAATAATGGTCTGACAGAATAGACACTTAAGTTTATCCCTAAGGTGTCCGGCCATCGATCGAAGTAGATCTATGTTGTGGAGGCAGTGTGGACGGTTCAGTCGACATGGAACGATGGCAAGTCGACTATGTGTGGACACATCTTGAAAATATGTACCTAGTTGAAAAAACCCTTTCCGACTTTGACTCTCTCCATCTGAATCAGGAAGACTACAAGTTATCGTTTCGACCGATTATCCCCGGTAATCTGAGGGGTAGGGCGACAGAGCGGTTATATTGTCCGCGAGGCGTCGAGCCGGAATAAATCACTATGTCATCGGAGGGGGGGCTCAGTGAGCGGCTGCTACTGATTTGAAAAAAAAAAATAGATAATAATACATAATATATCCTTAGGAACATTGTTTGTTCCCGGATAGATGGGCAGTGTGTGCCGTTCTTGTATGAACGTGAAAGCAGACGCCATAATAATAATAATGATATGTATAAAAAAGCAATCATAATCCCTATAGCCCTAGTAAGATTGTTAAATATCTAACAATAGAAATGGGAAGAATATATAGTAGGGGAGATTAGAGAGGAGGGTGACATTCAAATTTGACACATTGAACAGGGGGATCAATAAAAACTAGAAAAAGACTTGGAGGTAAGCTTTTTAACCTCCAATTTCAGTTCACACTTCCTATTCCTTTGTAAAGTGCAATACTCGTAGCTCGTAGATGAAAAGTTCGTACCTAGGACCCACCCCAGTCACCTTCAGACACTGGAGAACAACGTAACATGTTGATTCAACTCCTCCAACCCACTTCCTCAAAGGATTCTCCTTCAAGACATCTTTGTGAGAAAATGTGGACATATACGTTAGAGTATTAAGTATTCTGCAGAATTAATTTCACTTCGTCATATGAGAACAAGTTCGGTGAATACTTTGCTGAAACACAGAAAAAAAGTAAATTTACGACCCTTGTGTGATTTGCCAAAAAAGAGAGAGGTACCCTTTTGATCTCTGTGGTGTGTGGTGAACGGTGGCTCTTTCGCCCAACATGGGCTATATGAAGATATTTTCTAGCTGATTTTCTTTTGATGGCCATTCATCTTGTTTTAGTCTCATGAGATAATACTCGTACTTACCTGAAAACGGCTCCTTTCTCTGTGGCTTATAATATCTCTAGTAGCGCGGTCAAATTTCTTGACGTTCTGTGCATTCAAATTTGACACATTGAACAGGGGGATCAATAAAAACTAGAAAAAGACTTGGAGGTAAGCTTTTTAACCTCCAATTTCAGTTCAAATTTCCTTTTCTGGATGGGAAAAGTTTTGGATATGTCATATCATTTACGATGTCCATCTGGTTCCTGACAAAAGAGTTTAAAGACTGAAGACAGGGATACACTGGCCCCAGGCTCACACAGCACACTTCCAGATCTGTTCCAAGGATGCTCAACAACTTGGTGGAAAACTATCATGGGAAGAAAGGAGCAAGCGCCATTTGTAATTGTAATCAAAGAACCTCCTGGAAATTGGCCTCAGGACACTCTCCCCCCAACACGTTTCCTCAAAGGGTTCTCCTTCAAGACATCCTTGGAAGAAAATGTGGACATATACCATCAAAGAATCCTTGAAAACATCTTTCGCAGAAGTAAAGCTGAGCTGTAAATATTAAGCTGAGTGCCTTACATTGTTGGGATTAGTTCATTGGACTAAACTTTCCCGGTATTTCTACAGAAGAAAGATTCTTCTGGATCCAGAATCCATAATAGCATCGTCATCCGTGAAATATGATTCAGAATAGGTACGAAGATCCCAGAGATGGTACCATGTACGATCGCACTTTTTTCCTTGAAGAAAAGGTTTCTGCTTTCTGTCCTTACAGTTCACTCTACGTGCATTTTAAAGTGCATCCATATATGGACCACCCGTTGACCCGAAAGGGCCGATAATGTTTTCATTTCTAGCGGAGGTAATGCGTTTCTTGTGTTTATGTTATAGTGTTTTTCACCTTTGTTTGTATGCAAGTGCATCGACAACAATGTAATCTTGTGATGTGACGCAGTCACATCACAAGATTACATTGTTGTCGATGCACTTGCATACAAACAAAGGTGAAAAACACTATAACATAAACACAAGAAACGCATTAACCACCGCTAGAAATGAAAACATTATCGGCCCTTTCGGGTCAACGGGTGGTCCATATGGATGCACTTTGAAATGCACGTAGAGTGAACTGTAAGGACAGAAAGCAGAAACCTTTCCTTCAAGGAAAAAAGTGCGATCGTACATCGTACCTTCTCTGGGATCTTCGTACCTATTCTGAATCATATTTTCGGCCCTTTCGGGTCAACGAGTGGTCCATATGGATGCACTTTGAAATGCACGTAGAGTGAACTGTAAGGACAGAAAGCAGAAACCTTTTCTTCAAGGAAAACAGTGCGATCGTACATCGTACCATCTCTGGGATCTTCGTACCTATTCTGAATCATATTTTACGGATGACGATGCTATTATGGATTCTAGATCCAGAAGAATCTTTCTTCTGTAGAAATACCGGGAAAGTTTAGTCCAATGAACTAATCCAAAACCACACTGCAAATGGGAGTTACAGAACGTCAAGAAATTTGACCGCGCTACTAGAGATATTATAAGCCATCACAGAGAAAGGAGCCGTTTTCAGGTAAGTATTATCTCATGAGACTAAAACAAGATGAATGGCCATCAAAAGAAAATCAGCTAGAAAATATCTTCATATAGCACATGTTGGGCGAAAGAGCCACCGTTCACCACACACCACAGAGATCAAAAGGGTACCTCTCTCTTTTTTTGGCAAATCACACAAGGGTCGTAAATTTACTTTTTTCTGTGTTTCAGCAAAGTATTCACCGAACTTGTTCTCATATGACGAAGTGAAATTAATTCTGCAGAATACTTAATACTCTAACATCAGGGCCGATCAGAGGAGGGGGTCATTCAGTCCCATTTATCCCGAGGCCGGGATCCTTAAGGAGGCCCGGAATAGGCAATTCTTTTCTTCCCAAAGGAGGAAAATAGGACAATTCCCGTATGGATGGTTCTTTCCTTCTTAATGCTGTCTAGTAAAATACGAGTATTCTTGTTTTCCTTAAATCGAAAGCATTAAGCAGGAAAGAACCATCTATAAGGCAATTCCCGTAATGGATGGTTCTTTTCTGCTTTATGCTGCCCAATAAAAACCGAGTATCTATCTAGTATTCTTGTTGTTCACAAAAAGCCCAAAGTGGCTGAGGTGTAAGGCAACCTTAACCTTGAGTATTCTTGTTGGTAAAAATTGTTGCGAGGGCCCCATTGTGGGAGGCCCCAGGGCCCACTATCTAGTATTCTTGTTGTTCACAAAAAGCCCAAAGTGGCTGAGGTGTAAGGCAACCTTAACCTTGAAGGAAACCTTGAGTATTCTTGTTGGTAAAAATTGTTGCGAGGGCCCCATTGTGGGAGGCCCCAGGGCCCGACTTTGGACGGCCCTGTCACGACATACATTATACACACGGTGCTCAATTTGTTGACCTCTCAAGAAGCTGCAATCGTGTTTCGGTGGAGCTGGTTAGAATTAATAAAAACATGCATTTTTATGCACTTTAACCAGTTTATTACTTTATTAATAAGAGAGCATGTTTTCCAGAGCGTTATGGAGCTGGTGACAGGTGCCCTATAGGAGAGCCCGGCCAAGAAATAATGATGTCACAAGATTTTGTGTGGCTTGTAAAGAGTTCCAGTGCTCCATCGGCCTAGTATCAAACTTAGGCCGGCCATTCACTTATTCACTATCAGGTAGAACTGATGTATACCTGATAGTATTCGGCAGCAATAAAAAGTCTCTCAGGCGACCTGTCAGATCTACCGTTATAATTGTAGTGCAATGTTGGCTACCTCCAACCAATGATGCACCTACAATATGCATGTAAAATATGAGAGAGAGGTTTTCTTAGCCGAAATTTTTTCCCAGACCCAGACTTCTTAATATAGGCGCCACCAGCAGACTTGGGGTACTTTGCAACACAAATCTTCAGGAGGGAAGGAAGGGGGAGGGAGAAGGAAGTACAATTGAATCCATTGGTGTAGAAGACTGAAATAAAGAGGGGGAAAAGAAGGAAACGTAAAAGCAGAAGAGGTGAAGCAGGACAAAGAGAAGAAAAAAAATGTAAGGAGGAAAAAATAAAGAAAAAGAAGGAGAAAAAAATAAAAATAGAGGATAAGGAAAATCTGAAGGAAAAGGAGGAGAAGAAGAAGGGTAAAAATAAGAAAAAACACTAGAAGGAGAAGAAAAGGCGAGAAGAGGAGAGGAACAGGAAGAGGGGGAAACGAAGACCAAGAAAAAGGAGGAGGAGGTGAAACCAGAGAAACAGTAGGAGAAAGAGAATATGAAGAGGAGGATAATTTACGAATAAGGGGATGACGGGAACGTATAAAGGTAGAGGGAGATAGGAATATTAGGAAGGAAAAGAAAAAGGGGAAAAAAACACATCGAGACACATAGTTAGGAGACAAAAAAAAAAAAAAAAAAAAAAATTTAATGAGACGACAAAAAAAAAAAAAAAAAAAAAAAAAAAAAAAAAAAAAAAAAAACGAAATTTATTGAGTCGACAAAGGAGTGCTTCCGTATGACCCCACTTTCCCCAAACGAGAATGTGCACAGGAATCACAGGAGGGCGGGAAAGGTCAGAGTTCCCTTATATCTCTCTCAGAGTTGAGCACAGAGATGAGCACCCCCGCTTTTTCAGTTGCAGTTTTCTGTACCGCTGGCGAACAGCTGAGGAGCAGTCCAAAATCTCAAATGACGAATAGCTGATGGAAGGAAGTGAAATCCCAAATTTTAACTCAAAGATAATACCCAATACATTATACATCTCATATCTCAAAATAGGACGCTTGGCCCTCTAAAGCACCCTGTTTTGGAGTGGTTAGAGAAATACAGGACAAATGAAAATAAGTTATTTACTCAGTACGACAAAACACACAAAAGAGAGAGAGAGAAAACAGGAACGGAACAGTCCAGGTTTCAGCCTAGGGTAAATTTATGTATTGGGATGATTGCACAAAATTTCAAGATAAACTTCCATCACCCATTTTGGAAAAGTACTCTCAAACAACTAATTTCACACAGTATTTTGTAACATTAGTCCTACATATTTAGATTGTTCCCGTGTCAATGAGATGCATTGTCTAATGCTCTTAGCAGGACTGAGGCCCGAGGCCCCTGAGGGTTTAAAATCCATTGGCATTTGGACGCCTACCTACTTTGGTAGATTTGCACCAACATGATGACCGTTAAACAGATTTGAGGATTGTGGTGCCCTAAATGGAAATCTGGAAGAGTGCATCAGTTGCAGTTCAACTGATGGCTGCTAGCAAGCTAGCATGTAGGTAACGCTTTTCAAATTATCAAATTGTGGCGGAGTCTGTGAAATGCCTGAATCCATATCTGTTGGGAGTCATAAAAACTGCTAGTTTATGACTTTTGCCCAAGATAATACTTACGGGTGGAAGCAAGGGGGTAGGAAATACTTATGGGTACGCCGACCTAGTTATTATTATCGTTATGGTTTTTTTTTTTAACTTTTATCTGCTGCAGGCCGCGGAGGTACATTGTCAAACTGCAAAAAGTTTTTTTTTTATGTCAAAATAAATGCAGTAAAAATAGCTGAAAACCGCCAAAAAACGGTCGAAATCCGTCCAAAAGCGGTCAAAATACCGCCAAGCGCAGCACCTATCTTAACTAAACGTTGCATCCTTGTCACATTTGTGATCTACATACCAAATTTCAAGTCTCTAGCTCATACCGTTCCCGAGATATTGTTAAACTAGACCGAAAACCGCCAAAAAGCGGTAAAATGCCGCCAATCAATGCACCGATCTTAACCAAAAGTTTCGTGTCGCATCCTTGTCACATTTGACAGCTACATACCAAATTTTAAGTCGCTAGTTCTTACCGTTCTCGAGATATTTTGTTTACAGACAGACACACACAGATACACACACAGACCAATGGCTGAAACTTTGGTTTAGGCTCTAGGGACCTCAAAACTTGTTTTGGCATCAAAAACTGACCATCGAAAATGTGACCCGATTACATTACTTTCCTTCTTATAGGATAAGGAAAGTCGCATTAACCACCGCTAGAAATGAAAACATTATCGGCCCTTTCGGGTCAACGGGTGGTCCATATATGGATGCACTTTAAAATGCACGTAGAGTGAACTGTAAGGACAGAAAGCAGAAACCTTTTCTTCAAGGAAAACAGTGCGATCGTACATCGTACCATCTCTGGGATCTTCGTACCTATTCTGAATCATATTTTACGGATGACGATGCTATTATGGATTCTAGATCCAGAAGAATCTTTCTTCTGTAGAAATACCGGGAAAGTTTAGTCCAATGAACTAATCCAAAACCACACTGCAAATGGGAGTCACAGAACGTCAAGAAATTTGACCGCGCTACTAGAGATATTATAAGCCACAGAGAAAGGAGCCGTTTTCAGGTAAGTACGAGTATTATCTCATGAGACTAAAACAAGATGAATGGCCATCAAAAGAAAATCAGCTAGAAAATATCTTCATATAGCACATGTTGGGCGAAAGAGCCACCGTTCACCACACACCACAGAGATCAAAAGGGTACCTCTCTCTTTTTTGGCAAATCACACAAGGGTCGTAAATTTACTTTTTTTCTGTGTTTCAGCAAAGTATTCACCGAACTTGTTCTCATATGACGAAGTGAAATTAATTCTGCAGAATACTTAATACTCTAACATCAGGGCCGATCAGAGGAGGGGGTCATTCAGTCCCATTTATCCCGAGGCCGGGATCCTTAAGGAGGCCCGGAATAGGCAATTCTTTTCTTCCCAAAGGAGGAAAATAGGACAATTCCCGTATGGATGGTTCTTTCCTTCTTAATGCTGTCTAGTAAAATACGAGTATTCTTGTTTTCCTTAAATCGAAAGCATTAAGCAGGAAAGAACCATCTATAAGGCAATTCCCGTAATGGATGGTTCTTTTCTGCTTTATGCTGCCCAATAAAAACCGAGTATCTATCTAGTATTCTTGTTGTTCACAAAAAGCCCAAAGTGGCTGAGGTGTAAGGCAACCTTAACCTTGAAGGAAACCTTGAGTATTCTTGTTGGTAAAAATTGTTGCGAGGGCCCCATTGTGGGAGGCCCCAGGGCCCGACTTTGGACGGCCCTGTCACGACATACATTATACACACGGTGCTCAATTTGTTGACCTCTCAAGAAGCTGCAATCGTGTTTCGGTGGAGCTGGTTAGAATTAATAAAAACATGCATTTTTATGCACTTTAACCAGTTTATTACTTTATTAATAAGAGAGCATGTTTTCCAGAGCGTTATGGAGCTGGTGACAGGTGCCCTATAGGAGAGCCGGGCCAAGAAATAATGATGTCACAAGATTTTGTGTGGCTTGTAAAGAGTTCCAGTGCTCCATCGGCCTAGTTTCAAACTTAGGCCGGCCATTCACTTATCAGGTAGACCTGATGTATAAAATATGCATATCCTTTAGCTTTGAAATAAGTTAAGGGAGCAAATTGTTAACGGAGACATTCCAAAAAGTCCAAAAACCAAATCTTCAGGCCTGCCGATGCAGACTTGAACCTGGGAGACCTGAATGGCTTGACACTTGACACAGCTCACAGAAAAATCCATGACCATCCAAGTCTACTTTGTCGCGAAATAGAAGCGAGAAAATGCATCCGACGAACGTCTGACACGCTTGCAATGTCGTAATTTCGCTTGATTGACGGCCGAAATCACTCCCGTGTACCTTAGACGATCTCTTTACAATCTTTACATTGTATTTCGTCCCAACGCTTCACTCGCGGGGTCTTAATAACTTGGCGCGGGCTCCCAGAACGTGGAATACAGGCTAATTACGGTGCAATTATCTCGGGGGGAGGGGGTAAATATTGTGATGTTTGAAAGACAGTGTAGTGGTTGGCGAGTATTTAGCTCTTTTACGTTTTGAGTCTTTTGACAGATTCATTAGATGCGCTGAGTCTACTTTGATGGTTAATGATGGGCATATCTTGTCTGCAGTTTGCAGTTTTCTCTCAGTTTGGCACGTCCAATGTGCATTATTGATGAGGCGTGTGTTTCAAATCAAGATCAGTTTCTTCCAGTATGCATTTCCTATGATTGGTACCTATAGCTAGGCGTTAAACACCCTATATCGAGGGATTCAGGGACTCAATTGAAGCGCAAAGCAGTTAGCGACGGATGGCGGTGATAGGAAGTTGAATACTGCAGCTCCCAATGGATCACTGAAGTTAAAGAACTTTGCACGTGGTTGGTATCCAGAGAGGTAACTGCATAAATGGGAAATATTGTCTCGACGGCATTTCCCGGCTTCGTTCGGTCTGGGTGAGGTTACTGTGACTCCTCACAGTAACCTCAGCTGTCGTACTCCTCACAGTAACCTCAGCCTGGTAGCTTGTCGCCCGGGAATCCAGGATGGAGGGTTGACACAGTATCAAGTAATTATACTGTCGTACATCGATATTAGTCATCAACCTCTCATCGGCCTCTTTCCACCATTTTGAACTCCCGCTCTGATTAATTGAGACACATACCTGCCTAAGCAGTAATAACTTGATTAACTTGGCGCGGGCTCCCAGAACGTGGAATAGAGGCTAATTACGGTGCAATTATCTCGGGGGGAGGGGGTAAATATTGTGATGTTTGAAAGACAGTGTAGTGGTTGGCGAGTATTTAGCTCTTTTACGTTTTGAGTCTTTTGACAGATTTATTAGATGCGCTGAGTCTACTTTGATGGTTAATGATGGGCATATCTTGTCTGCAGTTTGCAGTTTTCTCTCAGTTTGGCACGTCCAATGTGCATTATTGATGAGGCGTGTGTTTCTAATCAAGATCAGTTTCTTCCAGTATGCATTTCCTATGATTGGTACCTATAGCTAGGTGTTAAACACCCTATATCGAGGGATTCAGGGACTCAATTGAAGTGCAAAGTAGTTGGCGACGGATGGCGGTGATAGGAAGTTGAATACTGCAGCTCCCAATGGATCACTGAAGTTAAGCAACGTTGCGCGTGGTTGGTATCCAGAGAGGTAACTAAATAAATGGAAATCTTGTCTCGACGGCATTTCCCGGCTTCACTCGGTCTGGGTGAGGTTACTGTGAGTAGGCGGGTAGCTTGTCGCCCGGGAATCCGGGATGGAGGGTTGACACAGTATCATGTAATTATACTGTCGTACATCGATATTAGTCATCAATGTCATCATCCTCTCATCGGTCTCTTTCCGCCATTTTGAACTCCCGCTCTGATTAATTGAGACACATACCTGCCTAGCAAAGTATTTGAACAAGGTACAAATTTATTATCGTTCACACCAACCAGCAAAAATAACTGGATGCAAATTTTTTGACCGGAGTGTTAAAACGAGGAATCGCATGGTAAATGTATAATAAAGTGCGCCATGTAACACATAAATAATGTGTTTTTATTGCAACTAAGGCATTAAATTATTTCGCCATAAAACGGAGCGATATGTTATTTGTTCGCGCTCCGAGAGAAATTCGTGCTCTTTGCTGCGCGATTCGAGGAAGCAGATGGTTCAATTTGGATAAATTTATGTATTGGGATGATTGCACAAAATTTCAAGATAAACTTCCATCACCCATTTTGGAAAAGTACTCTCAAACAACTAATTTCGCACAGTATTTTGTAACATTAGTCCTACATATTTAGATTTTTCCCGTGTCAATGAGATGCACTGTCTAATGCTCTTGGAAGGACTGAGGCCTGAGGCCCGAGGCCCCTGAGGGTTTAAAATCCGTTGGCATTTGGACGCCTACCTACTTTGGTAGATTTGCACCAACATGATGACCGTTAAACAGATTTATCCTCAAATGTGGTGCCCTAAATGGAAATCTGGAAGAGTGCATCAGTTGCAGTTCGACTGATGGCTGCTAGCATGTAGGTAACGCTTTTCAAACTATCAAATTGTGGCGGAGTCTGTGAAATGCCTGAATTCATATCTGTTGGCAGTCATAAAAACTGCTAGTTTATGACTTTTGCCCAAGATAATACTTACGGGTGGAAGCAAGGGGGTAGGAAATACTTATGGGTACGCCGACCTAGTTATTATTATCGTTATGGTTTTTTTTTTTAACTTTTATCTGCTGCAGGCCGCGGAGGTACATTGTCAAACTGCAAAAAGTTTTTTTTTTTTATGTCAAAATAAATGCAGTATTTTGGACCCCCCCCTATCGCCGCCTATGTTAATGGGCTCGATTGGATTGAAAATTACAAACTAGTGGTTGGATGGGAGAGCTCCTTTAGGAGAACCCTGCCACTGTAGATGAAACCTTTAAAAAAAAATAATAATAATACTCCTTTCTATGTTAGATAATGATAAAAAAATGAATTGCAAAAGCTTTTTACATGATGTTGTGTCAATTGAGACCTCTTGCTCTATTGTACGGCTCTAATCTTGTAGCTCAATTTGAGCTACTTTTAATGGGCTCGATTGGATTGAAAATTACAAACTAGTGGTTGGATGGAAGAGCTCCTTTAGGAGAACCCTGCCACTGTAGATGAAACCTTTAAAAAAATAATAATAAAAAAATACTCCTTTCTATGTTAGATAATGATAAAAAAATGAATTGCAAAAAATCAAAATTTTGAAACTTGGAGTCAATCTCAAAAAAATCAAAAGTATTTATAAAACCGCCCAACCACGTGAAAAATAAATTCCAAAAGTTCGAATTTCGAGATTTGGAGCCACAGAGTCACCCTGAATTTTCGCTTCCCTCAAGCGCAAATGCCGCTGCATGCTTTAAGATAAGGAAGTTGCATGTAACAGATGGCACCTGGATGTCTGGAAAATGTAACACAAAAGATAAAGTGAATATATACATATACACGTATACAGGAATTACCAGGGAGATATATACAGGAGTGCCTGCAGCTTCTCGTGTAACCGTCTCACATCCAACGGCCTCGAAAATTTTGAGTTTTGGTGAGAAGAAATATTAGGAAGAAACTTCAGTCATGTTTAGACTGACACAAAAGGTCTAGTAATAGAAAACACATTTAATCAGGTTGCAGTGAAAGAGGGCTTTCATTGATGGCTCTCCTTTTAGCAAACATCAAGTCTGAATTTTGATTTGACGACAAGAGAGGTAAGAGGAGAAGATACAAATGCAAGCGGGGGAATGTTTTTGGAAACACTGTATACCAAGGTGTGTAGCTACAGGATGAAGGAAGGAAGGGAGGGAGGTAGAGAGAGAGAGAGAGAGATAAAAGAAGAAAGAGACACAGCGGGAGCTCAGGACACTTGGGCTCTGATAAGGATAGTACAAGTACGAGACAAGGATAAAGTTAAAGGCTTAAGCACAAGGTGTAGGGTAACCTTAAATTAAACAGGGTGGTCCTCAAATTATACCACCATCTTGAAAAAATGCTAGATGAAAAGAAGTTAGCCCCACGAAAACACAAAAAGAATTGAGATTCTCATCATAAAAGTGCAGCCATCAGGTCAAATTTTCATAGACGAGCCATCAACTTTTTGCTGTCGGACTACCAAAGATAACGAAATTCGACACATGTGATGAAGATACATAAACTCTTTGATTAAGATGAAGATACATAAACTCTTTGATTAAGATGAAGATACATAAACTCTTTGATTAAGATTAAGATAATCTTTGATTAATACTATTGTACTTGTTGTTCAATGGCCGGGGCAACAACAAAAGTTTAAACTCGGTTTTAACCTTAATCCTTGGATTAGGCAATCTGATTGGCTGAAAATCCAGACTCTGAATCGAGTTTAAACCCTAATTGTGGCCCCGCCCATAAGCTAATCAGAGTAATCAGTTTCGTTACAATGACACTAACAAATCAAGACGAGACGTTACCTTTCATTTGACCACCCTGTTTAAAGTTCACAGTGATGGGTTTAATACTGCAAGCCATTTACCTCGCTGTAATTTCTGTCCCTACTCTTTAGTGTTTACCTTTATCTCTCTCTCTCTCTCCCCCTTTTCCCCTGTAATCTCTCTCTCTCCTTCTCCCGTAAATTCGCTCTCCCTCCCTCCCCTTTCTCCTGTAAATTCTCTCTATCTCTCTCCTTCTCCCATAAACTCTCTCTCTCCCTCCCTCAACCTTTCCCCTGTAATCTCTTTCCCCTTCTCCCGTAAACTCACTCTCTCTCTCTCTCCCTCCCTCCCCTTTTTCCCAATTCGGTCACCCTGGATCCCTGTACCTACCTCCCCAAAGTTCATTTCTTCTTCCACAACATCTTAATCTCTCGCCTATCCTTGTCCTTCTTCTCCTTTAAGGTTTATTCATCTATCTATCTCTCTTATCCCTTCCTTTTCGACCCCAAAAACACCTCCTTTCTCTCTAGGTTTTATGACAGAAGTGTACAAACTTCACTTCGCCTCAGTAACTAGAGGAGAAAAACCAAAACTCACCTAATATTGATAGAAACTTCCTCATTGTTGGTAGGAACTTCAATGATCTCAACATACCTGCAACAAAGACAAGGACAACATTATTAATTAATAATTACTCGTATGTGTAAAGCCAAAAGCCCCAAGGCGTCAAATATCCCCAACAAAGACCCAACTCCTCAAATATCCCCAACAATCTCTCTCTCCCTCCCTCAACCTTTCCCCTGTAATCTCTCTCCCTTCTCCCGTAAACACTCTCTCTCTCTCTCTCCCCCTCCCTCCCTTTTTTCCCAATCCGGTCACCCTGGATCCCTGTACCTACCTCCCCAAAGTTTATTTCTTCTTCCACATCTTAATCTCTCGCCTATCCTTGTCCTTCTTCTCCTTTAAGGTTTATTCATCTATCTATCTCTCTCTTATCCCTTCCTTTTCGACCCCAAAAACACTCTCCTTTCTCTCTAGGTTTTATGACAAAAGTGTACAAACTTCACTTCGCCTCAGTAACTAGAGGAGAAAAACCAAAACTCACCTAATATTGACAGAAACTTCCTCATTGTTGGTAGGAACTTCAATGATCTCAACATACCTGCAACAAAGACAAGGACAACGTTATTAATTAATAATTACTCGTATGTGTAAAGCCAAAAGCCCCAAGGCGTCAAATATCCCCAAGAAAACCCCAACGCGTCAAATATCCCCAACAAAACCCCAACGCGTCAACTATCCCCAACAAACCCCCAACGCAACGCTTCAACTATCCCAAACAAAACAGTCTCCAGAGTCAAATTGAGCCAAAGTTCAAAAGGAGAACTCGTTTACATCAAATACCCTTTTTCAATTTTTCACCTTCCACCTTGAGACCAATTTGTTTCAAGCCGCCCCTCTGGACAGTTTAGTCTCTCCCACTTCTCTTCCTCCCCTTTTATTTCCTTCATCTACCTGTTTCGTCTCTCCCTCTATTCCTTTTTCTTTCTTCCTTCATCTGACAGTTTCGTCTCTCTTTTCAATTTTTCACCTTCCACCTTGAGACCAATTTGTTTCAAGCCGCCCCTCTGGACAGTTTAGTCTCTCCCACTTCTCTTCCTCCCTCTTTACTTCCTTCATCTATACCTGTTTCGTCTCTCCCACTTCTCTCTCTCTATTCCTTTTTCTTTTTTCCTTCATCTGACAGTTTCGTCTCTTCAAGTTCTCTCTCCCATTTTGTTTTTATTTCTTCCTTACTTCCTTCCTCCCTCTGGCTCCCTTCTTCCCTGGTCCCTGGTGTTGAAGCGCCTTTAGCGCTTTAGCCCAATTGGCTTTATGGCCCGAATCGGCTTTGTGGGATTGCGGCTCCCGAAGGTAAGATTAGAGGACACCCCTATTATAAGGGGTTCGGAGCGACTCTCGACGACTATAATGTAGACGCATCTTCAGAGTTATAGCCATTTCTCTCCCTGTTTACCGTCCCTGGTCCTGAAGCGCCTTTAGCGCTTTAGCCCAATTGGCTTTATGGCCCGAATCGGCTTTATGGGATTGCGGCTCCCGAAGGTAAGATTAGAGGCCACCCCTATTATAAAGGTTTCGGAGCGACTCTCGTGGACTATAATCTCGTGGACTTCAGAGTTATACCCATTTCTCTCCCTGTTTACCGTCCCTGGTCTTCAATTTTTTCTTTCCCTCTCCATTCTCATCACAGTCATCACTCAGCTCTTGGAAGTTTGTAATAATTTATCCATATTTTATCCTGTCATACAGGACCATCTTTTTCAAAACATGAAGCGCCTTTAGCGCTTTAGCCCAATTGGCTTTATGGCCCGAATCGGCTTTATGGGATTGCGGCTCCCGAAGGTAAGATTAGAGGCTACCCCTATTATAAGGGTTTCGGAGCGACTCTCGACGACTATAATGTAGACGCATCTTCAGAGTTATAGCCATTTCTCTCCCTGTTTACCGTCCCCGGTCCTCAAAATTATTTCTTTCCCTCTCCATTCTCATCACAGTCATCACTCAGCTCTTGGAAGTTTGTAATAATTTATCCATATTTTATCCTGTCATACAGGACCATATTTTTCAAAACAACACAATACATCTTCAAGTAAGCAGGGGGGAAAAATTGGCTGCCATTCCAGTCAACAATAAGGTATTCATGATATTTCCCTTGACAGTCATCAGTTCTGTGTGATTCTTCTCGCAGTTTGTCTTGTGACTGTCTTCTTTATTCTTGGACTTTTCTTGCTTTTTACATTCCTTATCCTATAGGAAGAAAAGTAATGTAATCGGGTACTGTCTTCTTTATTCTTGGACTTTTCTTGCTTTTTACATTCCTTATCCTATAGGAAGAAAAGTAAAAAATTTTCTTCCTTGAAGAGCATCTTGATGGATGTCTCCGTAAGTTTGTCAAGGTCCTTCCTTGAAAAGGTTTGATAGAGAAAACTGTAAGTAACTTCTGATGTCTTATCGTCGGTGTTGCGTCTTCCCGAAATCGAACAGAGAAGGAAGACAGGATAGGAGAAAGCGAGCTGTTCCGAGAATGAACCTTAACAGTCTAAAATAAAGTCCGCCTTCGGCGGGAATCGAACCGTCAGCTTACCACTTGAAAGACAGACGCCCTACCTTTTTTAAACCTTCATACACCATAAAACATTAATCATGTTGTGACGTTGCATAATATGTATGCTAATGATGTATGCAGTATGCATTTATGCAATTCCTATACTATGTTGCCTTGTCATATTTTCAAAGGTCAAAACTTAGCAAACTTGATGTATGCAGTATGCATTTATGCAATTCCTATACAATGTTGCCTTGTCATATTTTCAAAGGTCAAAACTTAGCAAACTTAGGGAAAAGAACTTTGTTCTACTTTCGTAATGGAAACCTAGCTGATTTCTTGGAACTCAGCTTACTCTTTAAGAGGTTGGTGTTCTTGTTGTTGATGTTGTTATTGTACTCTCTGTTTTCGTACTTGAACAATACCTTATTGCGTGGTGTTAGTTTCCACTTTCTAACTTTCTTTACATCTTTTCCGTGTTCTTGTTGTACCCTCGTACAGTATTAAATATGGTTGTTCAACGATACGTTATTGCGTTGTACAATATTCCATCAATTTTTGATACTTTCTATTATTCTTCCTTCCGTGGTATTTATCCTGCTGCTAAAGTGGCTCACCATGCGAATCTGTCGTCAGTATCTCTCTCCCATGTCTTGTGAGTTGTGGGTCTCCCAAGAAGAAAAGAAATGTCCGAGGATGATCATATAGGACGAGGAAATGGTCCGTCTAAATCTAAACGAACAACCCTTGTAATTCAGATAGTCCACTACACATAATATTGGATTGGATAACATTAATTCTCACTCATAAAGAGGTGTAAAATAAAAATATAAACATTCTAAAAAAAAAGAAAAAAAATGAAAGAGAAGGTAGAATTCGAGGTACACAATGAATATGAGAAAGTAAAAAAAAAAAAAAAAAAAAAAAATTTTTTTTTGAAAAAAAAAAAAAAGGGACAAAAACACTTTAATAAAAAAAAAAAAAAAAAAAAAAAAGGG